>NW_027141473.1:0-107500 GCF_036365525.1 Heterodontus francisci
TAGGCCATTTCAGAATCAACCACATTGCTGTGAGTCTGGAATCACATGTAGGCCAGACCAGGTTAGGATGGCAGATTTCCTTCCCTAATGGACATTAGTGAACCAGATGTGTTTTTACAATAATTGACAATGAACACCATGAGAATAGATATTTTAATTCTAGAGTTTTATTCAAGATGATTAATGATGTCAGAGTATGTCTTGTTTTGAAATGCAAATAAACCAGAAATTCTCTAAGCAACAGTTTGTAAGACGTCAGGAATGTAAGAGATTTGGATTGTTTAATTGTCCTGTGGTTTCAAATGTGTATGTGACCAGGAAGAAAAGCTGCTATTGTTTGTGCTGAGAACAATCCTGAGGCATCTGTAACATCCACAAGTGGTGATGAAAATACTGAAGGAAATGTAAGCACATGCTCACCATCACGGCAGCCTCTCATATCATCATCTGAACAAAGAATTAGGCATCTCATTGGACAATTGTAGCTTACGGTGTATTTTGATAGGACAGTGTGATCTTGTCAGTGAAACATTCAGCCCACCTTGATATGAAAGGTGCAAAATCATTGGAAATAGTGATTCAATGATAAAGTCGAGGAGATTGGTCAGCGGCAGAACGATTAGCAGGGAGGGAAATGCTCACTGGGTTATCATGTATGCATGACTCTTTGCAACATGTTTGTGACTAATGGGTGTATTGTTCACCAGTCCATTGTGAATGGGTATTTTGTATAATTGTAAACTAGTAGTATTCCTACTGAATCTAGTAGAGTCATTGGTGTTTAATTTGAGCTCTGAGTGCTGTCTCATTATTTCTTGTAATTCTCATGTTTGAACCATCGAGTAACCAATCAAAAAGATGACAGTTTATAAACAACAATTGTTTCGAAATGTGGACATGAGGCTTCACATTATCATTCACAGGAATGTCGACCCAAAGACCTGTGTCCAGAGTTCCGACCGAGACTAGTTAACGACCCTTATGAAAATCTCTGGAATACCATTCCTGCATCTTTGTTGTCCATCCATAATTATGCTTGACACTGATTGGCTTTCTAGACTATTTCAGAGGACAGTTAAAAGTGAACCACATTGAGTTACATGGCGACCAGAACAGATAAGGATGGCAGATCACCTTCCCTAAAGGACATTAGTGAACCAGATAGATTGTTATAAAAATCGATGATACTTTCATGGCAACATTCTTAAGTCCAACTTTCAATTCCAAATTTGTATTTATCAATTGAATATATTAAATCATTGAATTTTAAATTCCACCAGCTGCTATGGTGGGATTTGAACCCAGGGCATTAGCCTGAGCCTCTGGATTACTAGTTCAATGACATTACCACTATCCCACTGTCACTGCCTCTCTGCATCACATTCCTCCCTTAAGACACTACATAAAACCTTCCTCTTTGACCAAGCTGTTGGTCATCTGACCTCATATCTCCTGTTGTGGCTCTGTTTCATACTTTGCTTCATAATGCTCCTGTGGAGCTCTTGCGATGTTTTATTGCATAAAAGGCACGATCTAAATATACGTTGTTGTTGTTGGCATTTACTAGACATGACTTGTCTTACCATATCCTTGCTGCTGGCCATTTGTTGTCCATGGTTTTTTTTCTTTTCTCAAGCAGCAAATACGTTTGTCCTGGGATGTGAACTCTAGAATTTTCCCCATCAGTGACAGTAAATACAGTGTTTACTCCACCTCTCCTTTTTTAATCAGAGTGCAACATTGGCAACCCTCCAGTCCTCTGCCACGACTCCCATATCCAAGGTGTATTGGAAGATTCTGGCCTGTGCATCTGCTATTCTCATCTTTCCCTCCCTCAGCAATCCTCATACATCCCATTCAGACTGGGCAAATGTTATCGTTTATTGTGGTACAAAAGGTGTCCAAATGAAAAGGGTTAACTGAACCTGTTTGTTCAGTAACTGCAATTAATGTCAGTCTCCATGGACCCTAACTGTGTCACTGGAGGGTTTTTCTTTTCTATTAATAAGGGACTCTTTCAATGTGTTATCACATAGCGTCAAAGGGAACATCACGCTCAGCACTGACAGGGATCAGTGGCACCAGAGAGAGGGAAGGGATAGATCAGAATCTGAGAACAATAGATTTGAATGTTACAACAATGGACAGGAGTTTATCCTCGGATCTTTACTAGCTTTCTACATATTGGGATTGGTACTCATTAGAAGATCGGATCCTGTATGCACTTGTGATATTTCAATATATTTACTATCCCATCCTGGCTATTGTTGGTGTCCCTGGTCGGTCTCTCTATACAGCTGTTATTTCTACAAACCATGTTTAATTGCAATACTGCTCCTGTAACTTACTCTGCCCTTCTTGCTGCTGCGACTGTTGCTGGTGAATCTCTACTTCCAGCTATTGGCTGTAAATCCATTGCTAATTGTATTGCAGTTCTTGCAAGTTCATCACTCATCTTCGGTCCTGTCTGTGCTCCTTGTAAGTCTCTATTTTCCGCTAGGAGATCTGCAAACCCTGTTTCATTGAAATACTGTTCTGTAATGCAAATATTGGGAAGACTGAAGCCAGTGTCATTGGTCTTCATCACAAATTCCATCCCCTATCTGTGAAACATATACCCCACCCTGCCCGATATCTGAGGCTGAACCAGACTGTTCACAACCTCTGTATTCTATTTATACCTGAGCTGAGTTCATCTCCATATTCCCTACATCACCAATCCTGCCTATTACCACCTCTGTAATATCATCCATCTCCACCTCTGCCTCAGCCCTTCTGCTGCATAAACCCTCATCTGTGCCTTTATTCACTTGATTTTTCCAATTCTATCCTGGTCCCCCTGCAGGTTATAAACTTCTATAAACCACAGCCCATCCAGAAATCTGCTGCCTGTATTCTAACACACCAAATCCCGATCACCCATCACCCCTGTGCTCACTGATCTACATTGGCTCCCGGTCTGAAAGCACTTAATTTTAATAATCTCATTCTTGTGTTTGAATCCCTCCATGGCCTCGCCCCTCCAATTAGCCCCATTCCCCTGCCCATTCCCATATTCCTGCATTTCTTCCACCATCAAGTCTATTTCCATGTCCCCTTTTAAAGTGAATTTCCTTCCCTCACTATCTCACCTTGGTGGCGAGTTTCAGCTCTTACAGCAGCATTGTTGCCCACACTGTGGAAGCCTGGATCCAGAAAAGGGTCTGAACTGAGCTCCCAGCCACTTCTGGTGTGGCCTGCACACTGTCCCATGCTGTGCAGTACTCTAGCCCGGGTGTACATTGTGTGCACTAGTAGCATGAGGAGTTGTGGAATGTCATGTCAAACTGCTATTCCGGCAGCTTTGATGCACGTCTTTGAAACGTGATCTGTGCATGTCCACTGACCGCCTGTGTTAGTCACTCTCAGCTGAACATACATTCAGCAGCACGAGGAACTCCCTCTAGAGTTATTTAAAAGGACCAGACATCCAACTTACAGGTGAGAGGCTTTTGACTTACTTCTGCTTTTGTAAAGTTGGAGGAGGTGCTGTGGATGGTTTTCTGGAGGTTGTGTTGTGAGCTGCTGCAGACATTCAGGGAGGACAGAGGATTTGGTGTCCCAACTCTGGACGAGGTATGGGGACTGTAGTTACAGTGTCTCTGGGTCTGTAACATGACCAACAAATGGAGCAGAGGCTGCAGAGAGGGGAAGCTCTGTAACGATGGAGGAGGAGGGGACTCTGCTCTACCCACCCCTGGTTTTCCAAGAACACTTTTCCTACCTACATCTAACCCAGGAGTAGTGTGTGAGGTGACTCTGATTCAATACGGATGTGGTCACAGAGCTGTGTCACCTCCTGTCACATAACCTGGAGCCTCACACCAGGGTGAGGACGGAGCTGTCAGTGGCTGTTAAGGTCACAGTTTCATTGAACTTCTATGTATCTGGATCTTTCCAGGCAGGAGCAGGAGACATATCCAACATTCAGTCATAGACAGTGACAGAGTCAAAGTCACTTACTACACATAAGGAGTCCATTCGTCCCATCGAGACCATGCTGGTTCTCTGTGGATCAATCAAGTCAGTCTTACTCCCCCGCCCAATTCCCGTAGCCCTGCAAGTCCACTTCCTTCAATCACCCATCCAGTTTCCTTTTGAAATTGGAAGGAAGTAAAGCTGGTAACAGGAGGTAGAAAAGTAGAAGGTGACATTCGAAGGGAGGCGAAACAAAGGTGAGCTTCAACTAGAATGCAGAATGTCAATAAGGCACGGTTATGGGCACTGTACCTGAATGTGCGCAGTATTTGGAACAGGGTAGATGATTTAAAGGCCCAAATAGAGGTACATGGGTATGATCTAATAGTCATAACGGAAACGTGGCTACAGAATGACCAAGACTGAGAACTGAATATGCAGGCATATTCGACCTTTTGGAAGGACAGGCAACAAGGGAAACGACGTAATGTTGCGCTGATAATAAGGGATGGGATCAGTACATTAGTAAGGGAGGATCTCAGGTCTGCAGAACAAAATATGGAATCTGTTTGGGTGGAGCGAAGAAACTGAAAGGGCAGAAAACATTGGTAGGAGAGCTGTTTATAGGCCACCAAACAGTATTGTTAGTGTGGGGCACAGCATTAATGGAGATGGGAGAGTCATATAGCATGGGTAATGCAATAATCAGGGGTGAGTTAGATCTTCATATAGACTGGGTAACCTAATGAGAACAAATTTCATGGATAGCGAGTTTCTGGAGTGTGTTACGGATGGTTTTCTAGAGCAGTATGTTCAGGAACCGACTAGAAAACAGGCTATTTTAGATCTAGTATTATGTAATGTGACAGGGCTAATTATTAATTGTATTGTAAAATTACCTTTAGGGATGAATTACCATAATGTGATAGAATTTTACATTATGCTTGAAAGTACGTTCATTCAATCTTAAGCCAGGGTGTTAAATTTGCACAAAGGAAATTATGAAGATATGAGGAGCAAATTGCCCGAGGTGGATTGGGAAACTACATTGAAAGGTATGATAGTACATAGGCAATCGATAGTCTTTAAAGAAAGATTATATAGTTTACAGCACTGATACATTGCTTCCAGGCACATAAACCCCAAAAGTAAAGGCAGTCACTGTGGATAACAAAGGAAATTAAGGATTGTATAAGATTAAAACTGCGGTTAGCACCGCAGCTTCACAGCTCCAGCAACCCGGGTTCAGTCCTGGGTATTGCCTATGTGGAGTTTGCAAGTTCTACCTGTGACTGCGTGGGTTTCAGCCGGGTGCTTCAGTTTCCTCCCACAGCCAAAGACTTGCAGGTTGATAGGTAAATTGGCCATTGTAAATTGCTCCTAGTGTAGGTAGGTGGTAGAAGAATGGTGGGAAGGTGGTAGGGAATATGGGATTAATGTCGGATTGGTATAAATAGGTGGTTGTTGTTCGCCACAGACTCGGTGGGCTGAAGGGCCTGTTCCAGTGCTGTATCTCTCTATGTCTCTATAAAAGGCCTATAAAGTTGCCATAAATCGGAGTAAACCTGAGAATTGGGAGGACTTTAGAATAGATCAAAGGAGGAAGAAGAAACTGATAAAGAAAGGGAGAATAGAATATGAAAGTTTGTTGGAAAAAATATGAAAACTGACTGTAAAAGCTTCCACAGGTACATAAAAAGGAAACGTTTGGCGAAGCCAAATGTGGGTCCATCACAGGCAGTGTCAGTAGAATTTATAATGGGGAACAGAGAAATGGCAGAGAAGCTAAATGATTATTTTTTGTCAGTGGAATATATAAGAAATCTCCCAGAATGAGAGATCCAAATGATTGTAGGAATAAAAAATTGAAGGAAATTAAAAGCATAATACTATGGATGCTGGAAATCTGAAATAAAAACAAGAAATGCTGAAAACACTCAGCAGGTCTGATAGCATCTGTGTAGAGAGAAGCAGAGATAACGTGACCCTTCTTCAGAACTGCAATGAATTGAAGGAAATTAGTATTACTTAGAAGAAATTGAAGAAATTAATTGGGCTGAAGGTTGGTATGTCCCCAGGACCTGATATTCTACTTGCCAGAGTGTTGACGAGATAGCTATGGAAATGCATTGCTGATCATCTTCAAAGAATCTGCAGATTCCGGAGCGGTTCCTGCAGCTTGGAAGGTCGCAAATGTCACCCACTATTTAAGAGGGAGGGAGAGAGAAAACAGGGAATTACAAAGCTGTTAGCCTTTCATTAATCGTTGGGAACCTGCGAGAATCATTTCTAAAGGATGTGATAAATGGACTTGGATAACAATGATCTGATTGGGCACAGTTAACATGGATTTATGAATGGGAAATGATGTTTGACGAACCTGTTGGAGATTTTGAGGATGTTACTAACAGAATTGATAAAGGGGAGTTGGTGGACATGGTATACTTGTATTTTCAGAAGGTTTTTGATGAAGTCCACCAGAAGGAGCTTGCTTCGCAAAATTAAAATAAATGGGATAGGAGGTAGTATACTGGCATTTTCACGTGGCATGGTGTGACTAGTAGGGTACTGCAAGGTTCAGAGCTTGGCCTCAGCTGTTCACAATATGTATCGATGATTTGGATGTGGGGACCAAATGTAATATTTCCAAGTTTGTGCATGACACAAAATAAAACGAAACCAATAAAATTCAAGCAGGACTTGACACGGTAGATGCAGGAAGGATGTTCCCGATGGTGGGGAGTCCAGAACCAGGGGTCATAGTCTAAGGATACGGGGTAAAACTTTCAGGACTGACATGAGGAGAAATTTCTTCACCGAGAGAGTGGCGAGCCTGTGAAAATCTGTCATCACGCCCATATCCAAGGGGGATTGGAAGATTCTGGCCAGTGCCTCAGCTATTTCCACCATTCCTTCCCTCAGCAACCCTCATGCATCCCATCCAGACTGGGTAAATGTTCAACTTTATTGTGGTACAAAAAGTGTTGGATTGAAAAGGGTTAACGGAATCTGTTAATTCCGTGACTGTACATAATGTCAGTCTCCATGGACCCTAATTGTGTTTTCCATCTTCTATTAATAAGGGGCTTCTTTCAATGTGTTATCCCACAGTGTCAGTGGGAACATCAGCCCCGGCACTTACAGAGATCAGCTGCTCCAGAGAGATAGAGAGAGGATAGGTTAGAATCTGAGAACAATAGATTGGAATGTTACAACAATGGACAGGAGTTTATCTTCGGAACTTTACTCTCTTTCTACATATTATGATTGGTACTCATTAAACACTCGTATCTATCTCGCACTGAAGATTATTCAATATATTTACTATCCCATCCTGGCTATTATTGGTGTCCCTGGTAAGTCTCTCTATCTAGCTATAAATCCTTTAAACCATGTTTGACTGCATTACTGCTCCTGTAATTTACTCTGCCCTTCTTGCTGCCGTTGTCTGCCTGGTGAATATCTCCAGATATTAGCTCTATAAACCATTGCCAACTGTATTACAGTTCTTGTCATTTACTCTCTCATTTTATTTATTTAATAATAATTAACTAATTAGTGTTAGAAATGTCAGTTGGAGGGGTTAAGTGCTTCACCTGTGAGATGTGGGAAGCCCGTGACGCTTCCAGCGTTCTGGAGGACAACATCTGCAGGACGTGTACCCAGTTGCAGCTCCTCATAGACCGCATGGATCGGTTGGAGCGGCAACTGGATGCAGTTAGATTAGATTAGAGATACAGCACTGAAACAGGCCCTTCGGCCCACCGATTCTGTGCCGAACATCAACCACCCATTTATACTAATCCTACACTAATCCCATATTCCTACCAAACATCCCCACCTGTCCCTATATTTCCCTACCACCTACCTATACTAGTGACAATTCATAATGGCCAATTTACCTATCAACCTGCAAGTCTTTTGGCTTGTGGGAGGAAACCGGAGCACCCGGAGAAAACCCACGCAGCCACAGGGAGAACTTGCAAACTCCACACAGGCAGTACCTGGAATTGAACCCGGGTCCCTGGAGCTGTGAGGCTGCGGTGCAAACCACTGCGCCACTGTGCCGCCCATAAGGAGCATGCAAGTGGCGGAAAACGTCATAGTCAGGAGTTTTAGAGAAGTGGTTCCACCCAAGGTGCAGGGGATAGATGGGTGACCGCTAGAAGGGGCAGGAGTCAGTGCAGGAATCCCCTGTGGCTATCCCCCTCTCTAACAAGTATACCGTTTTGGATACTGTTGGGGGGGATGGTCTATCAGGGGAAATCAGAAGCAGCCAGAGCAGTGGCACCACGGCTGGCACTGTTGTTCAGCATGGAGGGACAAAACACAGAAGAGCAATAGTTATAGGGGACTCTATAGTCAGGGGCACAGATCGGCGCTTCTGTGGACGTGAAAGAGACTCCAGGATGGTATGTTGCCTCCCTGGTGCCAGGGTCAAGGATGTCTCTGAACGGACAGGGGGAATTCTGAAGGGGGAGGGTGAACAGCCAGAGGTTGTGATACACATCGGTATCAACGACATAGGCAGGAAGAGTGATGAGGTCCTTCAGGGGGAGTTTAGGGAGTTAGGTAGAAAGTTAAAAAACAGGACCTCGAGGGTTGTAATCTCCGGATTACTCCCTGTGCCACATGCCAGTGAGGCTAGAAATAGGAAGACAGTGCAGCTAAACTCGTTGCTGAGCAACTGGTGTAGAAGGGAGGGTTTCAGATATCTGGACCATTGGGATCTCTTCAGGAACAGATGGGACCTGTACAAGAAGGACGGGTTGCATCTAAACTGGAGGGGCACAAATATCCTGGCTGCGAGGTTTGCTAGCGTCACTCGGGAGGGTTTAAACTAATGTGGCAGGGGGGTGGGAACCAGAGCAGTAGGACAGCAAGTGAAATAAATGAGGGGGAAATAGGACAGTAAGGACAGTAAGACTAAGAGGAAGAGCAGGCAGGGAGATGTTGCAGAGGACAGCGGGACTGGTGGTGTGAAGTGCATTTGTTTCAATGCGAGAAGTATAACGGGTAAGGCAGATGAACTGAGAGCTTGGATTAGTACTTGGAACTATGATGTTTTTGCTATTACAGAGACTTGGTTGAGGGAAGGACAGGATTGGCAGCTAAATGTCCCAGGCTTCGGAAGCTTCAGAAGGAATAGAGGGGGATATAAAAGGGGTGGGGTAGTTGCATTACTGGTGAAGGAGAATATCACAGCTGGACTGCGGGAGGACACCTCGGAGGGGTCATACAGCGAGGCAATATGGGTGGAGCTCAGGAATAGGAAGGGTACAGTCACGATGTTGGGGCTTTACTACAGGCCTCCCAACAGCTGGTGGGAGGTAGAGGAGCAGAAATGTGGACACATTTTGGAAAGGTGTCCAGGTAACAGGGTTGTAGTGGTGGGTGATTTTAACTTCCCCTGTATTGACTGGGACTCACTTAGTGTTAGGGGTTTGGATGGGGCAGTATTTGTAAGGAGAATCCAGGAGGGCTTCTTGAAACAATACGGAGATAGTCCAACAAGGGATGGGCCGTACTGGACCTGGTATTGGGGAATGAGCCTGGCCAGGTGGTCTACGTTTCAGTAGGGGAGCATTTCGCAAACATTGACCATAATTCCATGAGTTTTAAGTTACTTGTGGATAAGGATAAGAGTAGTCCTCGGGTGAAGGTGCTAAATTGGGGGAAGGCTAATTATAACAAAATTAGGCAGGAACTGAAGAATTTAGATTGGGGGCGGCTGTTTGATGGTAAATCAATATCTGACATGTGGGAGTCTTTCAAACGTCAGTTGATTAGAATCCAGGACCAGCATGTTCCTGTGAGGAAGAAGGATAAGTTTGGCAAGTTTCGGGAACTTTGGATAACGCGGGATATTGTGAGCCTCGTCAAAAAGAAAAAGGAAGCATTCATAAGGGCTGGAAGGCTAGGAACAGACGAATCCCTTGAGGAATATAAAGACAGTCGGAAGGAACTTAAGCAAGGAGTCAGGAGGGCTAAAAGGGGTCATGAAAAGTCATTGGCAAACAGGATTAAGGAAAATCCCATAGCTTTTTATACGTATATAAAGAGCAAGAGGGTAACCGGGGAAAGGGTTGGCCCACTCAAGGACCGAGAAGGGAATCTATGTGTGGAGCCAGATGAAATGGTACTAAATGAGTACGTTGCATCAGTATTCACCAAAGAGAAGGACTTGGTACATGATGAGCCTCGGGAAGGGAGTGCAGATAGCCTCAGTCATCCCATTATCAAAAAGGAGGAGGTGTTGGGTGTCTTGCAAAACTTTAAGGTAGATAAGTCCCCAGGGCCTGATGAGATCTACCCCAGAATACTGAGAGAGGCAAGGAAAGAAATTGCTGGGGCCTTGACAGAAATATTTGCATCCTCATTGGCTCCAGGTGCGGTCCCAGAGGACTGGAGAATAGCCAATGTTGTTCCTTTGTTTAAGAAGGTTAGCAAGGATAATCCAGGAAATTATAGGCCAGTGAGCCTTACGTTAGTGGTAGGGAAATTATTAGAGAGGATTCTTCGGGACAGGATTTACTCCCATTTGGAAACAAATGAACTTATTAGCGACAGGCAGCATGGTTCTGTGATGGGGAGGTCGTGTGTCACTAATTTGATTGAGTTTTTTGAGGAAGTGACAAAGATGATTGATGAAGGAAGGGCAGTGGATGTTATCTATGTGGACTTCAGTAAAGCCTTTGACAAGGTCCCTCATGGCAGACTGGTACAAAAGGTGAAGTCACATGGGAACAGAGGGGAGCTTGCAAGATGGATGCAGAACTGGCTCGGTCATAGAAGACAGAGGGTAGCAGTGGAATGGTGCTTTTCTGAATGGAGGGATGTGACTAATGGTGTTCCGCAGGGATCAGTGCTGGGGCCTTTGCAGTTTGTAGTACATATAAATGATTTGGAGGAAAATGTAGCTGGTCTGATTAGTAAGTTTGCGGACGACACTAAGTTTGGTGGAGTTGCGGATAGTCATGAGGATTGTGAGAATATACAGCAAGATATAGATCAGTTGGAGACTTGGGAGGAGAAATGACAGATGGAGTTTAATTCGGACAAATGTGAGGTAATGCATTTTGGAAGGTCTAATCCAGGTGGGAGGTTTGCAGTAAATGGCAGAACCCTTAGGAGTACTGACAGGCAGAGAGATCTGGGCGTCCAGGTCCACAGATCATTGAAAGTGGCAACGCAGGTGGATAAGGTAGTCAAGAAGGCATACGGCATGCTTATCTTCATGGGGCGGGGCGTAGAGTATAAAAATTGGCAAGTCATGCTGCAGCTATACGGAACTTTAGTTAGGCCACACTTAGAATATTGCGTGCAATTCTGGTCGCCACACTACCAGAAGGATGTGGAGGCTTTGGAGAGGGTACAGAGGAGGTTTACCAGAATGTTGCCTCGTCTGGAGGGCAATAGCTAGAAGCAGAGGTTGGATAAACTCGGATTGTTTTCACAGGAACGACGGAGGTGGAGGGGCGACATGATAGAGGTTTACAAAGTTATAAGCGGCATGGACAGAGTGGATAGTCAGAAGCTTTTTCCCAGGGTGGAAGAGTCAGTTACTAGGGGACATAGGTTTAAGGAGAGAGGGGCAAAGTTTAGAGGGGATGTGAGAGGCAAGCTCTTTACGCAGAGGGTGGTGAGTGCCTGGAACGTGTTGCCGGGGGAGGTGGTGGAAGCGGATACCATAGAGATGTTTAAGAGGCATCTTGACAAATACATGAATAGGATGGGAATAGAGGGATACGGACCCCGGAAGTGCAGACGGTGTTAGGTTCGGCAGGCATCAAGATCGGCGCAGGCTTGGAGGGCCGAATGGCCTGTTCCTGTGCTGTACTTTTCTTTGTTCTTTGTTCTTGTTCTTTGCTGCTGTTGCTGTCTCTATTTCAGGCTCGGAGATCTGTAAACCCTGTTTCACTGAAATACTGTTCTGTTATGTAAATTTTGGGAAGACTGAAGCCAGTGTCATTGGTCTCCATCACAAACTCCATCCCCTATCTGGGAAGCACATACTCCACCCTGCCCAATATCTGAGGCTCAACCGGACAGTTTACAACTTCTGAGTTATATTTAAACCTGAGCTGAGTTCATCTTCATATTCTCTCCATCACCAACCCTGCCTAATACCACCTCTGTGATTTCACCCATCTCCACCTCTGCCTCAGCCCATCTGCTGCGTAAACCCTCATCCGCATCACTGATAAATCCACACTTGACTATTCCAATTCCATCTTGGTCACTCTTCTCGTTATAAACCTCCATAAACCACAGCCCATCCAGAACTCTGCTGCCTGTATTTTAACTCATTCCAAATCCCGATCACCCATCACCCCTGTGCTCACTGATCTACATTGGCTACCGGTCTGGCAGCACCTTAATTTTAATATTCTCATTCTTATGTTTGAATCTCTCCATGGCCTCAGCCCTCCATTTATTCATTTTCCCCTCTCCAATTCATATATTCCTGCAAATCTTTCGACTTCACTCTTTTTTCAGTTCTCCTTGTAAAGTGAATTTCTTTATCTGTATGTGTCCCGAGACAGGATTATAGACTCCGCAGCAAGACTGCTGCTGACGGTACAGAAGCTGGTTATCCATAAAGAGATGTAAATCGCACAGCTGGCCACTTCCAGTGCGGTCTGCACAATATCCCATGCTGGACGGGGCTCCAGCCCAGTCGTATCATCGATGTGCTGTTCGCGTGGTCTTCACAGCCGGCCACTTCTACTGTGGCCTGCACACTGTCCCAAGCTGGGCAGAGCTCTAGCTCAATTGTACCTTGTATGTGTTGTTCCTTTGAGGGTGGATTTGAAAGTGATGTCAATGTACCATAGCAGCAGCTTTGATGTACTTCTCTGAAACTTGGTCTGTGCATGTCCACTGACCGCCTGTGTTAGTCACTCACAGCTGAAAATGCATTCAGCAGCAGGAGGAACCCCCTCTAGTGTTATTTAAAAGGACCAGGCATCCAACATACAGGTGAGGGGCTTTTGACTTACTTCTGCTATTGTAAAGTTAATGGAGGTGCTGTGGATGGTTTTCTGGAGGTTGTGTTGGGAGCTGCTGCAGACATTCAGGGAGGACAGAAGATTTGGTGACCCAACTCTGGAAGAGGTATTGGGACTGTAGTTACAGTGTCCATGGGTCTGTCACATGACCAACAAAAGGAGCAGAGGCTGCAGAGAGGGAAGCTCTGTAAATATAGAGGAGCAGGGGGCTCTGCCCTACCCACCCCGGGTGTTCCAATAGCTCTTTTCCTACCTACACTTAACCCAGGAGCAGTGTGTGAGGTGACTCTGATTCAATAAGGACGTGGTCACAGAGCTGTGTCACCTCCTGTAACACAACCTGGAGCCTCACACCAGGGTGAAGACGGAGCTGTCAGTGGCCGTTCAGGTCACAGTTTAATTGAACTTCTATGTATCTGGATGGTTCCAGGCAGGAGCAGGTGACATATCCAACATAGAGTGGTAGAAATCGATGGAGTCATTTACAACACTGAAGGAGGCCATTCAGCCACTCTATGCCGGCTCTCTGTGGAACAATCCAGTCAGTTCCACTCCCCCGCTCAATTCCCGTATCCCTGCAAGTTCATTTCCTTCAGGTGTCCATCCAGTTTCCTTTTGAAATCATTGATTGTCTTGGCTTCCACCACCCTCATGGGTCGTGAGTTCCAGCTCATTACCATCCACTATGTAAAAATGTTTCTCCTCATATTCCCCCTGTATCTCTTACCCAAAACCTTCCATCTGCGTCCCCTAGTCCTTGCTTCATCAGTTAATGGGAACAGTTTTTCCTTGTCTATCTTATCTAAGTCTATCATAATCATGTGCACCTCTATCAAATCTCTCTCAATCTCCTTTACACCAGGGAGAACAACTCCATCTTCTCCGAACTCACTTTGTAACTAAACTCCCATCCCTGGAATCATTCTGGTAAATCTCCTCTGCACCCTTTCAGGGACTTTCACATCCTTCCGACAGTGTGGTGACCAGAACTGTACACAGTTCTCTAGTTGGGGTCTAACCAAAGCTTTATGAATGTTCTGCATAACTTCCCTTATTTTCTATCTTTGCATCCAATGATGAAGCCCAAGATCTGATATGATTTGCTAAACACCCTCCTAATATGTCCTGGCACCTTCAAAGATCAATGCATATGGAGCCCCAGGTCCCTCTGTTCCTGCACAATCTTTAGAACTGTGTCATTATGTCTATATTGCCTTCCTCGTCCATCTGATAAAATACATCACCTCACACTCCTCTGTATTAAATTCTACCTGTCACTTCTCTGTCCATTCTGCTAGCCGATCTACATCATGTTGTAGGTGGATTGTGACATCCTCACTGTTTACCACACCTACAAGATTGCAATCATCAGAAAAAATGTAAATTCTACTCATTATTCCAAGATCCATGTCATTTATATATAGCAAAGAAAAAGCACAGTGTTCCTCGCACTGACCATTGGGGAACTTCACTGTCTACCATCCTCCAGTCTGAAAAACAACCATTTAACACATTTCTCTTTTTTCTGTCATTTGGACAATTTTTGATTCAACTGGATGCTATTCCTGAGATTCAATTTTGTTAATCAAGCTTTTGTGTGGTTGTTCATCAAACAATTTCATAAAATCCATGCATACAACATCCACCACATTCCCTTCATCAACCTTCTCAGATCATCAAAATAAATTCAATTAGTTCAGTCAAGCATGATCTGCCTTTTTAGAAATCCGTGCTGACAATCCTTAAATATCTCAAACCTCTCCAAGTGTGTGTTGATTTTTCCCTGATTATTGCTTCTAAAACCTGACTCACCAATGATGTTAAACTAACTGACCAGTAGTTGCGAGGCCTGTGTGTTGTCCATTGATAATTCAGGGAGGTGAGGGTGACCGTCTATGTCATCAATTTCTCCCTCAGCAGGGAGAAGCAGGATGAGAGATCCCGTAGCTTTGTCAGGATAGCGGGATTCCTGATGACATAGGTGGTTCTGCGGGGCCCCCATGTCAACGGGGAGAGGTACAGGAACTGGAAGCACTCTCACTCCATTAATGTACAGTTGGTGTGTGAGCATGCCCAGTACATCATGTTGGTGAATGTCCACTATCCTGGCAGCAGCAAGGATACCTTCAATTTGAATCAGTCAGCCGGTCCCTATACTCCGGGGCTCCTTGCAGAACCAGAATGTGGCTTCTCGGAGGCGAAGGAAACCCCTCTAGACACAGCTCATGTTTCTGCACCCCCAAATCACATCCCACACCAACCAACCTCACAAAATTACCATGTGTATAATGTGAGCAATGAAATCACCAGGAACATGGTGGAACAGACCATCGGTGTGATGAAGCAATGCTTCCGATGTCTGAACCGCTCGGGTGGAGTCCTCCAGTACACACTGGAGCAGGTGTCCAGGTTCATGGTGTTCTGCTGCATCCTTCATATCATCACCATCATGAGGACACAGGCATTGGCACCAGGAATCTGGAGGATACCTCAGGAGGAGGAGGAGGCAGGGAGGATATTTCCTGGATGCCTTCCAGCCGGACAGGTTGTCGGAGAGTCCCTGCTAAGATACCGGTTCCCATAGGACAACTTCTCTTTCCCGCCATGGATCCCCCATTCTCCACCATTACACCCATCTGAGATGCCCCATCACAGTGTTATTACAGCACAGAAGGAACTATTCAGCTCATAGTGTCTGCACCCGCTCTCCGAATGCACAATTCACCTAATCCCATTCCCTGCCTTCTTCCCGGAACCCTGCACATTCTTCCTTCTCATATACCAGTTTATTCAGCTTTAGCATGTTCATAGATGTGGTCACCACACTGCTGAAGAGCATGCAGGCAGAGAGGGAATGGGTGATCAGCAGGCAGTCAAAAATTATCAGGCAGGTAGTGCCGGAGACCCCTGAGTGCATCTCAGTCTCCAACAGGTATTCAGTTCTGAATACTGAGGGAAGTGATGCTTCACCTGAGGAGAGCAGCCACAGCAAGTCCATGGCACCACGGGTGGCTCAGCTGCAGAGCGGGATACAGGGATGACTGGAAGAGCCATAGTGATAGGTGAGTCAATAGTCAGGGCAACAGACAGGCGTTTCTGTGGCCACAGACGTGAATCCAGGATGGGGTGTTGTCTCCCAGGTGCCAGGGTCAAGGATGTCACTCAGCGACTGTAGAGCATCTTGAAGCAGGAGGGGAACAGCCAGAAGTCGTGGTCCACATGGGAACCAACGACAGAGGTAGAAAGCGGGATGTGGTCTTGCAGTCAGAATTTAGGGAGCTAGGGAAGAAATTAGCAAGCAGGACCACAAACACAGTCAAAAAGTAGAATTCTCCAGATTACTCCCAGTGCCAGGTGCAACGTAGTATATAAATAGAAAGATAAGGCAGACGAATCTGTGGCTGGAAAGATGGTGCAGGAGGGAGGGATTCATATTCCTGGGACACTGAAACCGGCTCTGGGGGAGATGGAACCTTTACAGGCCGGACGGGCTACACGTGAACAGAGCCAGGACTGGGTTCCTTGCGGAACGTTTTGCGAGTACTGTTGGGTAGGGTTTAAACTAGTTTAGCAGGGAGGTGGGGGACCTGAGGGTAGACTTAGCTGGGACAAAATCAGAAATGAAAATGGAAGGTGGCAAATTAATGGATGAGTCTAGAAGACAGAGGAAATGAGGGTGAGAAAATGAAAAAAAGGGTTTGGCAGTGCTCAAGGCTATCTGTTTCAATGGATGGAGTGCTGCAAATAAAGCAGATGAGCGGAGGGCAAAGATAGACATGTGGCAGTATGATATCATAGTTGTTACAGAAACTTGGCTTAAGGGTGGACAGGAATGGCAGCTCAACGTTCCTGGTTATCAGGTTTTTAGATGCGATAGGGAGGGGGTTAAGAAAGGAGGGGAATGGCAATTCTGGTCAAGGAATCTTTTGCAGCTGTGAGGAGGGATGATATGTTGGAAGGTTCATCAAGTGAGGCCATATCGATTCAGCGAAGGGACCATAAAGGGGCAATCTCACTGCTGGGAGAGTGATCTCGACAGCCAAATAGTCAGAGGTTGATAGAGGAGCAGATAAGTAGGCAAGTCTCTGAGAAGTGCAAGAACAATAGGGCAGTAATAGTAGGTTATTTTAATCACCCCGATGTTAACGAGGATAATTTTAGTATGAAAAGAATTGAGGGAGCAGCATTCTTGAGGTGCATTCAGGACAACATTTTTGTCCAGCATGCAGAAAGTCCAACAGGAGAGGGTGCAGTTTTAGATTTTGTTTTAGGAAATGACGACGGGCAGGTGTATGGAGTGTCAGGGGAGAGCATTTTGGTGGGAGTGATCATAATTCAGTCAGTTATAACATAACTATGGAAACGTACAGACATAGAATAGGATTTAGAGTTTTCAATTGGTGCAAGGCCAATTTTACTAAACTGAGGAGCGTAAGTGGACTGGAAACAGCGACTTGAAGGTAAATCAGTCTCAGAGCACTGGGAGGCATTCAAAGTGGAGATTCAAGGGGTTCAGTGTAAACATGTTCCCACAAAGAAAAAGGGTGAGGCGGCCAAATCTAGAGTCCCATGGATGTCAAAGAGCCTATATTGTAAGATAAAACAGAAAAGGGAAGCATACATCCGACACTGAGAACTCAATACTACAGAAAGTTGAGAGGACTTTAGAAAGTGGAAGGATTAAATCAAAAAGGAAATTAGGACAGCAAAGAGAGAGCATGAAAGAATATTGGCAAGCAAAGTCAAGGTGAACCGAAAGATGTTTTCTCAATACATTAAGTGTAAGAGGCTAACTAAGGGGAGAGTAGGGCCCATAATAGACCAAAAAGGTAACCTATGCGTAGGGGTGGAAGATATTGGTATGGTTTTATTGAATACTTTTAGTGTCTTCAGAAAAGAGGGGGGATGCAGATATTGTAGTTAAGGAGGAAGAGTGTGAATTATTGAATGTGATCAACATACTGAGAGAGGAAGCGTTCATGGGATTAGTATCCTTGAAAGTTGATAAATCACCTGATCCAATTGAAATGTGTCCCAGGTTGCTACAAGAAGCAACAGAGGAAATAGCAAAGGGTCTGACTATCAGTTTCCAGTCCTCACTGGATACAGTATGTGGTGCCGGAGTATTGGAGAATTGCTGACGTTGGACCTCTGTTTAAAAAGGCAGTGAAGGATAGTCTGAATAATTACAGGCCTGTCAGTCTAACCGCAGTAGTGGGAAAATGATTGGAATCTATTCTGAGAGACAGGGTAAACTGTCACTGAGACAGGCACAGGTTAATCAAGGATAGTCAGCATGAATTTGTTAAGGGAAGAGCTTGTTTGACCAACCTGATCGAATTTTTCGAAGATGTAACAAGGGATATGGATGAAAGTAGTGCAGTTGATGTGGTTTTCATGGATTTCAGCAAGGCTTTTGACAAGATCCCACATGACAGACTGGTTCAAAAAGAAAATTCCATGTAATCCAGGGAAATGCAGCGAGGTGGATAAAAAATTGGTTCAGTGGCAGGAAACAAAGGGTAATTGTTGACAGGCGTTTTTGCAACTGGAGGGCTGTTTCCAGTGGTATTCCAGAGGGCTGAGTACTGAATCTCCTGCTTTTTGTGGTGTATATTAACGATTTCGACATAAATGTAGGGGGCATGATCAAGAAATCTACGGATGACACAAAGATCGGCCGTGTGGTAGATAGCGAGAAGGATAGCTGTAGACTGCAGTAAGTTATTGGCGGTCTGGACAGATGGGCAGAAAAATGGCAAATGGAATTCAACTTGGAGAAGTGTGAGGTGATGCAATTGGGGAGCTGAAATAAGACAAAGGAATACACGATTACTGGGAAAATACTGAGAAGTGTGGAGGAAGTAAGGGACCTTGGAGTCAATGTCCACAGATCCCTGAAGATAGCAGGACAGGTCAATAAGGTGGTTAAGAAGGCATATGAATCCTTGCCCTTATTAGCCGAGGTACAGAATATAAGAGCAGGGAAGTTATGCTGGAACTGTATAAATCATTGGTTGGACCACTACTTTAGTACTGTGTTCAGTTCTGGCAACAACATTACAGAAAGGATGTAATTGCACTAGTGAGGGTACAGAGGAGATTTACGAGGATGTTGCCAGGACTGAAATAATGCAGTTATGAGGAAAGATTGGATAGGCTGGGGTTGTTCTCCTTGGAACAGAGAAGGCTGAGAGGAGATCTGATTGAAATGTACAAAATTGTGAGTGGCCTGGATTGACTGGAGGTGAAGGGTCTATTCACCTGAGCAGAGAGGTAAGTGATTGGTAGAAAGATCAGAGGGGAGATGAGGAAAAACTTGTACAACCAGAAATACAAAATTGGCTCAGTGGCAGTAAACAAAGGGTAATTGTTGAAGGGCATTTTAGTGACTGGAGCACTGTTTCCCGTGGTGTTCCAGAGGGCTCAGTACTGGGTCCCCGGCTTTTAGTGACGGTCTGGAACCCACTGTCGGCAAGGATGTTTGAGGCAGAAACCCTCTACTCATTAAAAAGCAGTCTGAATATGCACCTCAAGTATAATAATCTGTAGGGCTATGGATCAAATGCTGGAAGGTGGGATTCGAATAGGTGGATCATTTTTCGGCTGGTACAGACACGATGGGCCAAGTGGCCTCTTTCTGTCCCTTAAGGTTTCTACGAGTCTATCATTCTATAACATGAAACACGCTATCCTCATTAACACTCACAGTTATATCAAGAAACCCTATCAAGATTATAAGAAACGATTTTCCATTAACCTATCCGTGCTGCTTGTCATTTATTATCCCATGATTTTACAAGCAAGATATATTTTTATGTCAGGCTGCTGCTTGCCTAGTCTGTGGGACAGCTCTCCCAACTTTGGCACAAGCCCCCAGATGTTAGTAAGGAGGACATTGGAGGGTCGACAGGGCTGGGTTTGTCCGTGTCGTTTCCGGTGCCTTGGTCGATGCTGGGTAGTCCATCCGGTGTCATTCCTTTTTATTGACTTCATAGTAGTTAGATACAACTGAGTGGCTTGCTAGCCCATTTCAGAAGGCATGTGAAAGCTAACCACATTGATTTGGTCTGGAGTCATATGTAGGCCACCAGGTAAGGGCAGCAGATTTCCTTCCCTAAAGAACATTAGTGAACCTTATGTTTCACTGGAGAGTTTCCATCTTCTATCACTCTCATATCCAAGGATGACTGAAAGATTCTGGCCAGTGTCTCTGCTGCTTCCACCATACCTTCCCTCAGCAACCCTCATTCATCCCATCCAGACCAGGCAAATGTTCAACTTTGTTATTGTACAAAAAGTGTGGAATTGAAAGGGGTTAACAGAACCTGTTTGTTCAGTGACTGTATTTAATGTTAGTCTCCATGGACCCAAATTGTGTCACTGGAGTGTTTTCAACTTCTATTAATAAGGGGCTCCTTTCAATGTGCTATTCCATGGTATCAGCAGCAGCATCACATCCAGCACTAACAGAGATCAGCGGCTTCAGACAGAGGGAGAGGATAGATCAGAATCCGAGAACAATAGATTGGAATGTTACAACAATGGGTCAGAATCCGAGAACACTAGATTGGAATGTTACAACAATGGGTCAGAATCTGAGAATAATAGATTGGAATGTTACAACAATGGATCAGAATCTGAGAACAATAGATTGGAATGTTATAACAATGGATCAGAATCTGAGAACAATAAATTGGAATGTTACAACAATGGGTCAGAATCTGAGAACAATAGATTGGAATGTTACAACAATGGACAGGAGTTTATCCTCTTCGTTTGATCTGGTTACTGCAGATTATTATTGGATGACATTAGAATTGCGGATCTATTATGCACTGAGGATGATTCAATTTATTTACTATCCCATACTCGCTATTATTGGTGTCCCTGGTAAGTCTCCATCTGCAACTATTGGATTCAGAAAACATATTTCACTGATTTAATGTTCTTGTCATTTAAATCATGAGAAGACTGAATTCATTGTCTTCAGTTTTTGTCACATACTCTATTCCCTATCCACGGTCTGCATCCCCCTCACTGACCGTTGTCTGAGGCTGAACCAGGAAGTTTACAATCTCTGGTACCTGTTTAATGCTGAGCTGAGTTCATCCCCATATTCTCGCGATACCCAACCCTGCCTATTGTTACGGCCAGGTGAGGATGGGTCACAGTCGCTCGTCTTATTTGACCACAACTCTGTTTGTTCTTTTTAACCAGTGGATGTGCGAACCCTCTCATTGAGTATTTGACCTTTTACCTTTGGAGTGATTGTGAAGGACCTGATCGGGCAGGTTCTCTTGAGTTTAAACAGGAAAGAGGTAAGTTTATTATACTTAACAATGTCAACCCGATCTCAATAAAATCATAAAAAATACACCACACATTTACGCACACATTCGTACGAGAATTACACAGAAATAGATTACAGAGTGAGAAGATGGGAGTCCGGCATAAATAGAAAAATAAAATACTCATTCTGTGATGTTGGATGACACGGCGTCTTCCGGCTGCAGTTGTATTCTTGAAGTCTTTGGCTGGTCGAAGCACCCTTTGTGGCTGGCCCACGTGGCTCAGGGATTTCTTTGAGGCAGACTTGTAGGTGGCTTTCTTACCCTGCTGTCTCTGTCTGTAGTAATCTGTCGGCTTGGAGGGACCACAGTCGCATGTGGTATTCAAACTTGTGACGTTATCTGGAGAGAGAGAGACGGGGGGACACAGCCCTTCTGATTCTGCACAGTTTGAATCACTGGCTTGTCTGTCTTTGTCCAGGGGAAACTCCCAACTTTCACATAGATGGACAGAAGGCCTCATGACTGTCTCAGTGCATTCGCTGGAACCTGATAATGAGATTCAAAGTTAGAAACTTCTGTCACCCCGGGGCTCAGGATGCCAGTATTTATAATTGTAGGAGTTTGCTCTTTCAAAGTCAATATGTCAGGATGCCCTTGTATGCCGTGTTAATGAAAGTAATTTAAGGTAATTCAATCACTAGAGCAAGCCAATGATACAGGTCGAGACTCAGCAGACATGTGTCTCCCGTTGGTGGCCTATGAATGTGAAAAGGTGTTTCAGATGCCAATTGCGGTGGGCATCTTGGCTGCCAGTTTTGTCAAGGTTAACTGTGGGATTTCTTTTTTCATTAAAGGTTTATTGCAAGTTTCAAATCGGTGAATTAAAATTCCTCATTGGGCATATGGTGTTATCTTGACACCACCACAGCACACTGAAAGAAATGTGATAATAGGAACATTTCATTACAGAATTGTGGGAAGAAATAGAAGGAAATACACATTCATTCTCAATAATCACTTCTCAAATTCACACATGAATCTTGGAATTACTGCAGCTGTCATTGTCTGTTACAGTTGTGCTGATTTAATTGTTTTGGAGTTTTGTCTGGGATGGTTATGTGTCGGGTTCGACCCTGGACATTGCATCAGCGATTACATAGGTTTTTTTTCTCTCTTGCAATGTAGCTTTAACTATTCAGGTTCCTGCACCTTGATGATCTTTCTCCCTGTGAGGTGTCTGAGATTTCCTGTGGACCTTTGTTCTTGCTGAGCACGGCTTTGAAATTTATTTATTTAGAGGTACAGCACTGAAACAGGCCTTTCGGCCCACCAAGTCTCTGCCGACCATCAACCACCCATTTATACTAATCCTACATGAATCCCATATTCCTACCACATCCCCACCTTCCCCTGCCACCTACCTATACTAGGGGCAATTTATAATGGCCAATCTACCTATCAACCTGCAAGTCTTTGGCTGTGTGAGGAAACCGGAGCACCCGACAAAAACCCACGTGGTCAAAGGGAGAACTTGCAAACTCTACACGGGCAATACCGAGAATCGAACCTGGGTCACAGGAGCTATGAGGTTGTAGCGCTAATCACTGCACAACTTTGCAGCCCCAAGTTGCAGGGTTTGATTAGCTTTGGGTTTGGGATCTGATCATTGGGTTCTTCAGTGGGTAGATCCACACTGACCTTACTTTTAACTTTCTGCTGAGGTACGCAAGTGCTGTTCACTTTAGGGCAATTTCCCTTCCCTTTTCTCTTCACTATGAGGAGGATATTTTTCCTAATCTGCCCTATTTCCTCTGGGACAGTAGTGTTCGCCAGTGTCGGTCCAGCTTTCACTGAACTTTCCAGCGGCACTTTGACTAGTTCAGACATCTCCCTTACCATTGGCATGCCTTTTTGGGAACTTTCTTTGTCCCTCCACGTTTCTGTAAATGTTGTTCGCAGCCTTTTTATGGTCCCTGTTTGACCTGCATTTAAGGAGGAGAGTGAGTGGTCTAATTTCTCTAACATTTCAGGGTTGGCTAATCGGAGAATAGGGGGTTCCAATTGGTAATCCTCCTGGCCCTCCTCCAACCTGTCCTCACTGTCCTTTTGAATCCTTCCCTCCTGACTGTCTGACAGATCTGTACTTGTCTGTCCCCTCCACAGACTTGATTTTTTGCCTTTGCTCTGGGGAGTCAATTATATAATTTACCCGCTATTCTTTTTGTCACTCGATATGGACCACTGAAACGGGCTTTCAGGGGTAGACCCTCTATTGGGAGTAATAACAATACATGGTCTCTGGGTGGAAATGTTCTCGCCTTGGCATTTTTTCCTGCTTACCTTCTCATGGCTGCCTGGGGGTCTTTGGTTGTTCCTGAGTCATTGCACAGGCTCCCGTGAGCCGATCCCAGAGCATGGAAATGTATTCTAACATGGAAGACTCATCCCTGTGTCCGAAAAACTTCTTGAATCATTTAAGCAGAGCTCTCACCTCGTGTCCATAAATTAATTCAAAGAGGCTAAAGCCAGTGGAAGCATTGAATAAGTCCCTGGTAACCAACAGGTGAAATCCTAGCCCTTTGTCCCAGTCATGGGGTTACTCATAGCAGTATGGCCTGTTCATTGTCTTTAGGGTCTGGTGGTAACGCTCCAAAGCCCCTTGTGACTGTGGGTGGTAGGCTAAGGACCTTAGCTGGGTTATGTCCAGATTGCCCATGACCTTTTCAAAAATACTGGACATAAAATGTGTGCCCTGATCCAACTGGATCTCAGCAGGCAGCCCATTATCGGGTAAAGAATTGGGTTAGCCCCTCCACCACTACCTTGGCAGAGATAGCCCTTTCTGAGAATGGCCTCTGGGAATCAGGTCACCACATCCATAATGGTGAGAAGATACTGGTAGTCCCGTTTTGTTTTCAGCAGGTGTCCCACACAATCCACCAGCACTCTGCTGAAGGGTTCCCCAAAAGCTGGTAGATGAATTTGGGTGCAGATTTTATTGCAGGTTGGGGCTTCCCCACCACCTAGCGCATGTGACTAGTTTTACAGAACTCCACCACATCTTTGATGAGTTGTGGCCAGTCAAAATGCTGTCTTATGCGGCTTCGATTTTTCATGCACTGACATGTCCAGTCATTGGAAGTTCGTCGGCCATTCTTAATATATCTTTTATGGACCTCAGCGGCACCACTATCTGGTGAACCACTGTCCTCTCTTCATCCGCAGGTCTGTGAGGAGGTCTCCACTTCCTCATCAGCACCTCGTTCCTTAAATAGTAGCACTCTGCAACTCCCTCTGCTTCAGTTTTGGTTTGGACAGTCTGTGCTATTTTTTAACACAGGGTCGGGGGATTGAGCCTCAACTAAGGAAGATCTATTTAGCAAAGCCTTTCTGTCCTCTAACTTCCCAAAGAAGGTTGCAGACAGCCAGGCAGTCGGGTCATCCATCTACAGTGTCAGTTCAGGGATTGTTTGGCCGTGGACCGTGTCACCACACAATCAGGGAGAATGTCAGGGGCCTTCTCCTGGAACTGCTCTGTCTTCTGGCCCTATTTTAGTCTCTCGAGAAGTACCGGGGAAGCTGGCACCTTTTCCCCTGTCAGATCATTACCCAGGAGCAGGTCGACCCATCCATTGTTAAACTAGGTACAATCCCCTTGGATACCGGTCCTGAAACTGGGTCACACTCCAAGTGCAGTCGTTATAAAGGTATGGACATATACTGTCTTCCGATACAATTCACTAACTCTTTAGCATTCACTGCACTATCGAAGAAAGGTCATTCCTTTTCCCAGCAGAAGGGATTGGGTGGCCCCTGTATCCCTTAGTATGACTTTGGGCTTGCTTGCCTCACTCAAGGTGGATGGGGTCACTTTTCCTTGGGATTATAATTCCTGGTAACTCTCAGGGATTTTGTTAAGATTTCCTGCACTCTCAGTGGTAGGTTTACTGGGTCTGACTGCCACAGTTAAAGGCACAGCCTGATCTGCTGTGATTTCCATCAGGGCCCGTTTTCCTGCACTGATCTGGTGGACATTTAAAAAAAAAAATATTCATTCACAGAATGTGGGCGTGGCTGGCCAGGCCAGCATTTATTTCCCAACCCTAATTGCCCTTGAGAAGGTGGTGGTGAGCTGACTGCTTGAACCGCAGTAGTCCATATGGGGTAGGTACACCCACAGTGCTGTTCGGAAGGGAGTTCCAGGATTTTGACCCAGCGACAGTGAAGGAACGGCGATATAGTTCCAAGTCAGGTTGGTGTGCGACTTGGAGGGGAACTTGCAGATGGTGGTGTTCCCATGTATTTGCTGCCCTTGTCCTTCTAGTTGGTAGAGGTCGCGGGTTTGGAAGGTGCTGTCCAAGGAGCCTTGGTGCATTGCTGCAGTGCATCTTGTGGATGGTCCACATTGCTGCCACTGTGCGTCGGTTGTGGAGGGAGTGAATGTTTGTAGATGGGGTGCCAATCAAGCGGGCTGCTTTGTCCTGGATGGTGTTAAGCTTCTTGAGTGTTGTTGGAGCTGCACCCATCCAGGCAAGTGAAGAGTATTCCATCACACTCCTAACTTGTGCCTTGTCGATTGTGGACAGGCTTTGGGGAGTCAGGAGGTGAGTTACTCGCCTCAGGATTCCTAGCCTCTGACCTGCTCTTGTAGCCACGGTATTTATATGGCTACTCCAGTTCGGCTCCTGGTCAATGGCAGCCCCTAGGATGTTGATAGTGGGGGATTCAGCGATGGTAATGCCATTGAATGTCAAGGACAGATGGTTAGATTCTCTCTTCTTGGAGATGCTCATTGCCTGGCACTTGTGTGGCGCGAATGTTACTTTCCACTTATCAGCCCGAGCCTGGATATTTTCCAGGTCTTGCTGCATTTCTACACAGACTGCTTCAGTATCTGAGGAGTCGCGAATGGTGCTGAACATTGTGGAATCATCAACGAACATCCCCACTTCTGACCTCATGATTGAAGGAAGGTCATTGATGAAGCAGCTGAAGATGGTTGGGCCCAGGACAGTACCCTGAGGTAATCCTGCAGTGATGTCCTGAAGCTCAGCTGATTGACCTCCAACAACCACAATCATCTTCCTTTGCGCTAGGTATGACGCCAGCCAGCGGAGAGTTTTCCCCCTGATCCCCATTGACCTCAGTTTTGCTCGGGCTCCTTGATGCCATACTCGGACAAATGCTGCATTGATGTCAAGGGCAGTCACTCTCACCTCACCTCTTGAGTTCAGCTCTTTTGTCCATGTTTGAACCAAGGCTGTATTGAGATCAGGATGAGTGGCCCTGTTGGAACCCAAACTGAGCATCACTGAGCAGGTTGTTGCTAAGCAAGTGCCACTTGATGGCACTGTGATGACACCTTCCATCACTTTACAAATGATTGATAGGAGGCTAATGGGGCGTAGTTGGCCGGGTTGGATTGGTCCTGTTTTTTGTGTGCAGGACATACCTGGGTAATTTTCCACATTGCAGGGTAGATGCCAGTGTTGTAGCTGTACTGGAACAGCTTGGCTAGGGCCGCAGCAAGTTCTGGAGCACAGGTCTTCAGTACTATTGCCGGAATATTGTCAGGCCCCATAGCTTTTTCAGTATCCATTCGCTGCAGTCGTTTCTGGATATCACGCGGAGTGAATCGAATTGGCTAAAGTTTGGCATCTGTGATGCTGGGGACTTCAGGAGGAGGCCGAGATGGATCATCAACTCGGCACTTCTGGCTGAAGATTGTTGCAAATGCTTCAGCCTTATCTTTTGCACTGATGTGCTGGGCTCCCCCATCATTGAGGATGGGGATATTTGTGGAGCCACCTCCTCCAGTTAGTTGTTTAATTGTCCACCACCATTCACGGCTGGATGTGGCAGGACTGCAGAGCTGAGATCGGATCCGTTGTTTATGGGATCGCTTAGCTCTACGCAGTTTGGCATGCAAGTTGTCCTGGGTTGTAGCTTCACCAGGTTGACACCTCATTTTGAGGTATGCCTGGTGCTGCTCCTGGCATGCTCTCCTGCACTCTTCATTGAACTAGGGTTGGTATCCTGGCTTGATGGTAATGGTAGAGTAGGGGATATGCCGGGCCATGAGGTTACATATTGTGGTTGAGTACAATTCTGCTGCTGCTGATAGCCCACAGCGCCTCATGGATGCCCAGTTTTGCATTGCTAGATCTGTTGGAAATCTGTCCCATTTAGCACGGTGATAGTGCCACACAACACAATGGACGGTATCCTCAATCTGAAGGCGGGACTTCGTCTCCACAAGGACTATGCAGTGGTCACTCCTACCAATACTGTCATGGACAGATGCATCTGTGGCAGGCGGATCGGTGAGGACGAAGTCAAGTATGTTGTTCCCTCGTGTTGGTTCCCCCACCACCTGCCGCAGCCCCAGTCTAGCAGCTCTGTCCTTTAGGACTCGGCCAGCTTGGTCAGTAGTGGCGCGACCGAGCCACTCATGGTGATGGACATTGAAGTCCCCCACCCAGAGTACATTTTGTGCCCTTGCCACCCTCAGTGCTTCTTACAAGTGGTGTTCAACATGGAGGAGTACTGAGTCATTAGCTGAGGAGGGCGGTAGGTGGTAATCAGGACGCTCATTAATGTTACAGGTTTTCCCGTCACTTCCACCAGTCAGCATGACGGTGATCTGCCTCATTACAATGGAAACACACATGGCTTCGGCTGTTACTCCTGCTCTCAGTACCGTCCTATTTGGCCTGAGGAAGGGCTCCCGTGTGTCCAGCTTTTCCTTCTTGCCCATGGCTGTTCAGGGTCCGATCAGCCTCCCACCTTTTATTCTCGGGTCTTTGGGGTTACTAGGGAAGGGTTTCCCTTTGGGGCTAAGGCCTTGTATACAAGGGAAAATTCATCAGCCAGAATTGCAACCTGCCTGGCTCTTTGAACCTTCTGTTCCTCTATGTGTGTTTTAATGGGAGGGAGAGCGAGTTTGTGAACTCTTCGAGATGGATCACTGCTCTGAGATTTATATATGTGGGCTGTATCCTGATCTTCTGTATCCACTGGTCAAAAGTAAGCACCAAAACAGACTGGAAATCTTCTATTGGTTCATAAAATGGTAATGTTTAGCTTAGACAAATGTAGGGCCATTACAGGCAGAGTCAGGAGAATTTATAATGGGGAATTGAGAAATGACAGAGAAGTGAAATGTGATTCGCACCGCAGCCTCTGAGCTCCAGCGACCCAGGTTCAATTCTGGGTACTGCCTGTGTGGAGTTTGCAAGTTGTCTGTGTGGGTTTTCTCCGGGTGCTCAGGTTTCCTCCCACAGCCAAAAGACTTGCAGGTTGGTAGGTTAGTCGACCATTATAAATTGCCCTTAGTATAGGTAGGTGGTAGGGAAATATAGGGACAGGTGGGAATGTGGTAGGAATATGGGATTAGTGTAGTATAAAATGAGAGGTTGATGGTCGGCACAGACTCGGTGGGCCGAAGGGCCAGTTACAGTGCTGTATCTCTAAACTAAACAAAAAATATTTTGTGTCTGTCTTCACTGAGGAAGATACAAGAAATCTCCCAGAATTAGAGATCCAAGGGATTGGGAGAATGAAGAATTGAAGGAAATTAGTATTAGTGAGAAGTTTGTATTGGAGACATTAGTCGGGCTGATGTTTGACAATTATCCAGGATCTGATATTCTATATCCCAGAGTGTTGAAGGAAGTAGTAATGGAGATTGTTCATGCATTGGTGATCATCTTTCAAAATTCTATCAATTCTGGAACGTTTCCTGCAGATTGGAAGGTAGCAAATCTCATCCCACTGTTTAAGAAGGGAGGGAAAGAGAAAATTGGGAACAACAACGACCCATTTATGCTAACACTACAGTAATCCCATATTCCCTACCACCTACCTACACTAGGGGTAATTTACAATGGCTAATTTTTCTATCACCTGCAAGTCTTTGGCTGTGGGAGGAAACCGGAGCACCCAGCGAAAACCCACGTGGTTAGCATTTCATCAGTACTAGGGAACATGTTAGAATCTATTCTAAATTATGTGATAAATGGATCTGATTGGGCAGAGTCAACATGGATTTATGAATGGGAAATCATGCTTGATGAACCTGTTGGTTTTTATTTTTTGGATGTCACGAACAAAATAGAGAAGGGGAGTCGGTGGATTTTCTGAAAGCTTTTGATAAAGTTCCCCACAGTATGTTGGTCAGCAAAGTTAAAGAACATGGGATCGGAGGTAATATACTGACTAGCAGTAAGGATTGGTAAACAGGCAGGAAACAGAGAGTAGGAATAAATGGGCCATTCTTGCATTGGCAGGCTGTGACTAATGGAGTACCGCAGGGATCGGTGCTTGGGCCCCAGCTGTTCACAATATCTATCAATGATTTGGATATTGGGTCCAAAGTAATATTTCAAGTTTGCAGATGACACAAAACTAGGTGGAAATGTGCGTTGTGAGGAAGATGCAAAGTGGTTTCAAGGAAATTTGGACAGACTTAGTGAGTGGGCAAAAACATGGCAGATGGAATATAATGTGGAAAAATGTGAGGTTAGCCACGGTGGTAGGATGAATAGACGTGCAGAGTGTTCTAATTGGTGAGAGATTAGAAAGTGTAGATGTACAAAGGGACCTGGGTATCCTCATTATACGTAATTGAAAGCTAACATGCAGGTGCAGCAAGCAATTAGGAAGGGAAATGGTATGTTGGCCTTCATCACGAGTTGATTTGAGTAGTGAAGTCTTGCTGCAATTGTATAGAAACTTTGTTAGACCGCAGATGGAGTGCTGTGCGCAGTTCTGGTCTCTTTACCTGAGGAAGGATATTATGACCACAGAGGGAGTGCAAAGAAGGTTCACCAGACTTGTTCCCGGGATTTTGGGACTGTCCTATGAAGAGAGATTGGGGAAGCTGGGCGTGTATTCTCCAGAGTTTCGAAGAATGAGAGGTGATCTCATTGAAACCTACAAAATACTTAAAGGGATAGACAGGGTAGATGCAGCTAAGATGTTTACCCTGGTTGGGGAGTCCAGAAATAGCAGACATAGTTTCAAAATAAAAGAGAAGCCACTTAGGACAGAGATGAGGAGAAATTTCTTTGCTCAGAGGGTTCTGAATCTTTGAAATTCTCTACCCCAGAGAGCTGTGGAAGCTCAGTCATTGAATATGTTTAAAGTAGGGATTGACAGTTTTATAAATACCACTGACAAAAAGGAATATGAGGATAGTGTGGGGGAAAAGGCATTGGATGATCCACCATGATCATATTGAATGGTGGAGCAGGCTCGATGGGCTGAATGGCTTACTTCAGCTCCTATGTTCCTATGTTCGGAAGCTGCTTAACTCTTTCAAACTCAAGGTAAGTTTAGTCAGGCTGCTTTCCCAGGGTTCGGAATGTTTTACAGTACACTTCTGATACTATCTCATATGCATCCAGGATACCATTTTTATCCATCTCATAATGTGATGAACTTTCATCTGGCAACAGTGAATAAACCTCATGGACTTTTCCTGTTATTCTACTTGGTAAAAACAGTGTCCAGCTCTCTGTCAGTCATTTCAGCGGCTTTGCAAGCATTTCAAAACTGATGAAAAATTCTGACACATCCTCCTCATTGAAATTTGGAACTAACTGGGAGAACATTAAGAGCTCATCACATGGTCCTGAACTATGGGTAGCTCCTTCACTAGCTGTGCCTTCAGTGGGTGGACTGGGACTTCCTCTAGTTGTTTGAGCCACCTTAACTCCCTTTCCTCCTTCTCCTTCTGGAACACTCTTACTTTTTCCCTTTCTTGACACTCTGCTCTTTCTCACTCTCTCTGGAATTCTAATTCTAGTCTCTTCTGTTCTAGTTTTACCTTAGCTAACATTACTCTATCTGTCAGTGATTCTAACCCTGTTTGAATTTTCTGCTGCAAATAAAAAATGGTTGGAAACAAGTCTTAGGATTTCGGGTTTCCAATCTTTTGGACGGAGAATAATCCCTAACTGTCCAGCAACATTACACAACTTTTCAACAGAGAGGGGTTTTAACCTGTATCGAGTTACTTCACTCTGTATGTAATTCCTTTATTGGGAATGTAAATTCTTTATTTAAAAAAGGGAGAGAGACAGAAAGCACGAAAAATTATGAGGGTATGGATAGGGTAGATAGGAAAAAACGTTTTCCTTAGCGGAGGTGTCAATAACCGGGGGGCATTGATTTAAATTAAGGGGCAGGAGGTTTAGAGGGGATTTGAGGGGAAGAAAAATCACCCAGAGGGTATTTGGAATCCGGAACACACTGCCTGAAGGGGCTGCAGAGGCAGGAACCCTCCACAACATTTACGAATTATGTCGATGAGCACTTGAAACGCCATAGCGGACAAAGTTACGGGCCAGGTGCTGGAAAATGGGATTAGAATGGATAGGCTTGTTGGCCGGCACAGACACAGTGGGCCGAAGGGCCTGTTCCTTTTCTCTATAACTCTGTGACTCTATGACACTTCCAATTTCTCGTTTGTCATTGCGTTACAATAACTAGAACCTCCACATTTCTGATACAGCCAGGTGAGGAGGGGTCCCAGGCTCTTCTCTTGTCCTATCTTTTCTTTGATCACAATGGGATTTATTCCTTTTTAGCAGTGGACATGCTGACCACCTCAGTGAGTATTTTACCTTTTACCTTTATTGTGATCGTGAAAGAACCAATCAGACAGGTTTTCTTAAGTTTAATCAAGAAGTGAGTTTATTGTACTTTAAAATCTAAAATGAATCCAAATAAAATAATAAAAATATAAGGTAGACATTCATGCACAAACTCACAGGCAAATCACACAAATGAAGTATACAGTGAGAAATAAATTTGTATTTGGATTGGAGTCCAGAATAAATTAAAAATAAACAAAGTCTGTGAGGCTGGATAATTCTGTGGTCTGCGTCTTTGCCACCCGTACTTATGAGTTTCATGTCATCTTCAAGCGTTGAAATTATGTTTTTTTGCATATAAGTCTCTATTACTTGTATATCTATCTACATGTCAGGAAGAGCACTGATACTAATACTGACCCCTGAGAAACAGCAATTTATACTCCCCCTCCCCCAGTTTGAACAAAGTCTGTTCACCACGTCTCTCTTCTTTCTGTCCCTGAATCAGTGTCATATTCACACTATCACTGTCAAAATATTCCATGTGTTATATTTCTCATAACAAGTCTATGAAATGTCATTTGATCACAGGCCATTTGAAAGTCCGTATACATAACATGAAACACACTATCCTCAACAACACTCACAGTTATGTCATCAATGAACTTGATCAAGATTATCGGACGTGATTGGTCATTACTTACCCGTGCTGTTTGTCATTTATTATCCCATGTTTTTCCAAGAAAGATATATTTTGTACAGGCTTATGGCCTCTAGAAATTTCCAACCACCGACATTAGACTGACTGGTCAGTAGCTACAGGATTTATCTAATGTCTCATTTTATAAGCAGGGTGTAACATTTACAACCCTGCAGTCCCCTGTCATCACTCCCAGATCCAAGGAGGATTGAAAGCTTCCAGCCAATGCCTCTGCTTTTTCCACCATTCCTTCCCTCAACTCACCTCGTATCTCCCATCTAGACTGAGGAACACTTCTACACTATTGTGGTACAAAAAGTATTGGATTGAAAGAGATTAACTGAACTTGTTTGTTCATTGACTGTAATTAATGTCAGTCACTACGGACTATAATTGTGTCACTGGAGGGTTTCCCTCTTCTATTAATAAGGGACTCCTTTCAATGTGTTAAATCATAGTGTCAGTGGGAGCATCAACCCCGGCCCGAACAGGGATCCGTGGCTGCAGAAAGAGCGAGAGAGAGAGAAAGACGATCGATCAAAATCTGAGAACAATAGATTGGAATGTTACAACAATGGGTCAGAATCTGAAGACAATAGATTGGAATGTTCCAACAATGGGTCAGAATCTGAGGACAATAGATTGGAATGTTCCAACAATGGGTCAGAATCTGAGGACAATAGATTGGAATGTTCCAACAATGGGTCAGAATCTGAGGACAATAGATTGGAATGTTACAGCAATGGACAGCAGGAGTACGTATTATTGGTTTGGCCTGGTTACAGCTGAGTATTTTCGGATGACATTAGAAGCGCGGATCTATTATGCTCTGAAGATGATTCAAACGGTTTACTACCCCATCCTCGCTATTATTGGTGGCCCTGGTAAGTCTCTGTATCCAACTATTAGATCCATAAACAAAGGTAATTACATCGGCATGAGTACAGATTTAGCCCTAGTGGACTGGGCAGGAAGACTAAAAGGTAGGACAGTTGATGAACAGTGGCAGATGTTGAAGGAGATTTTCAATTCCTCCCAACTACAATATATTCCAGAGAGGAAGAAATATTCTAGGAGGGGGGAAAACATCCATGGCTAAGCAAGGAAGTTAAGGATAACGTAAAGACAAAATCTAAGGCATACCATATTGCAAAGGCCAGTGGCAGGCTGGAAGATTGGGAAATTTTTAATGATCAACAAAGGGTTACTAAAAAAGTAATAAAAAGAGCAAAGATAAATTATGAAAGAAAACTAGAGCAAAATATAAAAACGGATAGTAAAAACTTCTTTAAGTATATAAAAGGTAAGAGAGTGGCTAAAGTGAATGTTGATCCCTTGGAGGATGAGACTGGGAAGTTGATAGAGGGGAACACAGAAATGGTGGAGACACTAAATCAGTATTTTTCCTCAGTTTTCACGGTGGAGGACACCAGTACCATCTAAATAGTAACAGGTAATGCAGAGGTTATAGAAAGAGAGGAATTTAGAACAATCATCATTACTAGGTAAAAAGTACAGAGCAAACTATTGGAATTGAAGGCAGACAAGTAACCAGGGCCTGATGGCCTGCATCAGAGTGTCTTAAAGTAAGTGGCAGCAGAGATAATGGATCCATTGGTTACAATATTCTAAAATTCGCTGGATGCGGGAAAGGTTCCAGTGGATTGGAAAAAAGCTAATATAACGCCCTTATTCAAAAAGGGAGGGAGGCAGAAAGTAGGAAACTATAGACCAGTTAGTTTAACATCTATCGTTGGGAAATTGTTAGAAACCATTATTAAGGAAGTAATAACAGGACGTTTAGAAAGTCGAAACGCAATCCATCAGAGTCAGCATGGTTTTATGAAGGGGAAATCCTATTTGACGAATTTGCTAGTGTTCATCGAAGCTGTGACAAGAAAAGTGGAAAATGGTGATCCTGTAGATATAGTATATCTGGATTTCCAGAAGACATTTGATAAAGTGCCGCACAAAAGGTGAATACAGAAGGTAAGATCACATGAGTTCAGGGGCAATTTATTAACTTTGATAGAGGATTGGCTAACCAACAGAAAACAGAGAGTCGGGATAAATGGATCTTTTTCTGGTTGGCAATATGTAACTGGTGGGGTACCACAGGATTTGGTCCTTGGCCCCTGCTATTTACAATATATATTTATGATTTGGATGCAAGGATAGAAGTTACTATAGCCAAATCTCCAGATGACACTAAAATAGGTGGGATAGTATGTTGCAATAATTAAATAAGAAATTTACAAATTGATATGGATAGGTTAGGTGAATGAACGAAAATTTGGCAGATGGAGTTTATTGTGGATAAGTGTAAGGTTATCCATTTTGGTCGGAAGAATAGAAAGGCAAATTATTATCTAAATGGAGATAAACTTCTGAGTGCTTTGGTGCAGAAGGATCTGGTTGTCCTCGTGTATGAATCGCAGAAAGCTAGTTTGCAGGTACAGCAGGTGAAAAGGAAGGCAAATTGAATTTTGGTATTTCTTGCTAATGGAATAGAATATAAAAGTAGGAAAGTGCTGCTGCAACTGTACAAGGCATTAATGAGACCGCACCTGGAGTATTGTGTATAGTTTTAGTCTCCTGACTTGAGGATGGATGCAGTTGCACTGGAGGCAGATCAGAGGAGAGTCACTGGAGAGTCCAGGGAGGAGGGGTTTGTCTTATGAAGAGAGATTGAGCTCTTTATGCCTTTACTCTATGGAGTTTAGAAGAATGAGAGTCGATCTAATTGAGGTAGAGAAGATGGTTAAGGGGATTGACAAAGTAGACACAGAGAAGACGTTTCCTCTTGAGGGGCAACCTAGAATGAGAGGTCATTGTTTTAGGATAAGGGATAAGGATTTAAAATAGAGATGAAGAGAAATTTCTTCTCTGAAAGGGTCGTGTGTCTGTGGGATTCACTACCCGGAGTGCAATAGATGCCGGGACATTGAGTAAATTTAAGGAGGCGATAGACAGATTTTTAATTAGTAATGGGTTGAAGAGATATGGAGAACGGGCAGGAAAGTGGAGTTGAGACCGAGATGAGATCAGCCATGATCATATTGAATGGCGAAGCAGGTTCGAGGGGCTGAATTGCCTACTCCTGCTCCTACTTCTTATGTTATTATGTTCTTATCTGTATCTTTCCAGACAAGAGCGGGTGACGTATCCATTATCTCTCTCTCTGTTGTCCATTCATGTATCTGCTGTGTGACGGAGGCCATCTATGTCGGGTGAGCTGAATTATACTGCCTGCTCTCTCAGCAGGGAGAAGCAGGTGAGAGATCCCATGGCTTTGTCAGGATAACGGGATTCCTGATGGTCTAGGTGTCTCTGCGGGGTCCCCAAGGCAACGGGGAGAGGTACAGGAACTGATACAGCTCTCACTCCATTAATGTACAGTTGGTGTGTGAGCATGCCCAGTACATCATCTTGGTAAATGTCCACTGTCCTGGCAGCAGCCACTGTACCTTCATTCTGAAGCAGTCAGCCGGTCCCAACACATCGGGCCCCCATGCAGAACCCGAACCTCTAAACTCTAGACACTCCCCTCCTCCACACAAAACCACCAGGTGAAGCAATGCTTCAGATGTCTGAACCGCTCGTGGGGAGCCCTCCAGTACATACTGGAGCAGGTGTCCAAGTTCATGGTGTTCTGCTGCACCCTTCACATCAGCACCATCATGGGGACACAGGCTTTGGCACCAGGGATCCGCAGGCTAACTCAGTAGGAGGAGGAGGAGGCAGGGAGGATATTTCCTGGATGATTTCAAACCGGAAAGGCTGTCGTAGAGACGCTGCTAAGATTCCAGTTCCCAGAGGACAACTTCCCTTTCCCAGCATGGATCCACCACTTCTCCACCATTACACCCATCTGAGATGCCCCATCACAGCGTCCCCGAGGTAACCATCCTGCAATAAAAACACCAACAAAATGTTTTTCATGATCGTCTTTATCCAATAACACATGCAATTATACAAACTAAACTGAACTATTCACCCTTGTGTATTCCCTTAGTCCCTGTCTTGTGGATTCCCTCAACCTGCCTACTGCTCCTACACAGTGTTTCCCAGTGACTGCAGCATGGCTGGTGGAAGGCTGCTGACTTTCACTGGGGGTGACTGCAGATGCCCTTGCAGGACTTCCTCGAGCTGCTCTAGGCCTTGAGGACTCGGATTCAGACTGCACCACCTCGACATGGGCAGCAGCTCCAGCAATGTTCACATCTGAGTCCTGTGTATTATAACTCGTTTGTGACCTCGCCCTCTGGTGATCTGACACATGAACTATCCTTTTCCCCTGGCCTGGCTGAAGCTCACTCATGCTCGGTGACTCACCACATGCAGATTCTGACTCTATACCAGCCTCTAAGGTACACGCACTGTAAGTATTTGATCTGGTGGCTGTGAGCATCAGACCAAGTGATGGGGCTTTAGTGCTCTTTTGCTGCTCTCTTTCTGTCTCCAGGAGCTGCTGTGACTGGGAAGTTGGTAGTATTGGGTTATCATTGAAAAGTATAAAATCAGAAGGGGAGGTTTGAGGTGAAGGATTGGGGGTGGTATGGAAAGCAGGAGGTCCATGGTCTCACTATCTCCAGCTTGTACATCAACATTTCTAACGTTTACCAGTTCTGATGAAGGGTCACAGATCTGAAACATTAACTCTGTTTCTCTCTGCACCGATGCTGCCAGACCCACTGAGTATTTCCAGCACTTTCTGTTCAGGTACACAGATGTGCCCCATTGACCAACTTATCTCAGCCCTTTTTTTTGATTAAATTTGCATTTCTTGACATCCTTAGATATTCCATTGAGAATAAAATCGTAATTCCCATCATACACCTCGAAAATCCTTAGTATGTCCGTCTCCCCAGGTGTTCCTGTTTTTCTTCTCTACCAGGTTATCAATTGACTATTTCCTGTGATATGCTAGTGAGATTGTATTTCTGACTTTACTTATTCAAAACTCTCTGAAAGTCCTCCCCCCGCCACCCCCCCCCCACCCACGCTCTTAGTGATGAACACACACGTTTGATTGAGTGTAAACTCTTTTTGTTGCCAAATCTCCTACTCATTCATCACTCAACTGAGTTTACTATTTCTCACAAACCAAGTAAACCAAGCCTATCATCCTGATGTCTGTGTTCCGTCTCCTACACCACTGTAAGGTCTGATATAGGGTCAGAGATCACCCAAAAAGCAGGTCAAAGGGTCACAAGCAGTTTATTGAGGAGTGACAGTTCAAATACAGCACAAAATCAGAATAAACACAGTAGAGAAACAATCTGTGACATACGAGAAAGGCTTTCTGGCTGTGAATTAGTTTTTTAGAAGCTATTATTAAAGATGTTATAGCAGGGCAGGTAGAAAAATTCAAGGTGATTAGGCAAAGTCAACATGGTTTTGTGAAAGGGAAATTACGTTTAATCAATTAACTGGAGTTCTTTGAAGAAGTAACATGTGCTGTGGATAAAGGCGAACTGGTGGATGTACTGTACTAGATTTCCAGAAGGCATTTGATAAGGTGCCACATCAAAGGTCATTGCGAAAAATAAAAGCTCATGGTGTAGGGGGTAAGACATTGCCATGGATAGACGTTTGGTTAGCTAACAGGAAACAGGGAGCAGCCATAAATGGGTAAATCTCTGATTGGCAGGATGTAACGAGTGGGGCGCCACAGGTATCAGTGCTGGGGCCTCAACTTTGTACAGTTTGTTTAAATGAATTAGATGCAAGGACCGAAGGTGTGGTTCGTAAATCTGTTGATGAAACAAAGTTCTGAAGAGGACATAAGGCGGCTGCAAACGGACATAGATAGATTGAGTGTGAAGGCAAAGATCTGGGAAATGGAGTAGAATGTGGGGAAATGTGAAATTGTCCATATTGGTAGTAATAATGAAATTAAACTAAGCATATTATCTGAATGGTGAGGGATTGCAGAATTCTGAGATGCAGGAGTATCTGGGTGTCCTGGTGTATGAATTGCATAAGGTTAGTACGTCGGTTCAGAAAGTAATTAGGAAAGCTAATATAATGTTATCATTTGTTGTGAGAGGAATTGAATACAAAGGTAGGGAGGGCATTGGTGAGACATTATCTGGAATTCTGTGTTCAGTACTGGTCTCCTTATTTAAGGAAGCATGTAAATGCGTTGTAAACAGTTCAGAGAAGGTTTATTAGATGAATATGGGCGGACTGTCTTATGAGGAAAGGCCGGACAGGCTAGGCTTATATCAGCTGGAGTTTAGAAGAGTAAGGGGCGACTTGATTGAAACATTGAAGATTCTGAGCGTGGGATAGAGCAAGTGAGGGCGACAGAGAGAGAGAGGGAGAGATAGAGAAAGAGAGAAGGAGAGAGCTGAGCTCATCGGCTGCTGAAAACCTCATCCATGCCTTAGTTACCTCGAGATTTGACTATTCCAGCACACTGCTGGCTTGTTTCCCACATTCTACTCTCTGTAACCTTGTCCCTTGTGGTCTTCCAAAACTCTGCTGCCATCTTCTAATTTACACCAAATTCTGTTCACCCAACATCCCAGTGCTCACTGACCTACATTGGCTCTTGGTCCAGTAACACCTCAATTTTAATATTCCAACCATGAGATCAAATCCCTCCATGTACTCGTCCTTCTGATTATCCCAATCCCCTGTCCATTTCCAATATTCCTGAAACTTGTTCATCTTAAATTCTTTTGCTAATTCCCTTTATAAAGGTGGGTTTCTTTCCCCCTGTCTCTATCCCTGACACCACATTTCATCTCTTCATCTTCCACCCTGAAAAATCATATAAAAGGGAGGCAGGAACTCTGTTGCCACTCCTACACCACTGTAAGATCTGATCGAGGGTCACAGATTAACAGAAAGGAGGTCGAAGGGTCACAAGCAATTTTTTGCAGGGAAACCATTGGAAAAAATTCGGAGGGACCGGATTAATCTCCACGTGGAGAGGCAGGGATTAATCAGGAGTAGTCAGCATGGCTTTGTCAAGGGGAGTTCGTGTCTAACTAAATTGATTGATTATTTTCGAGGCGGTGACTAGGGGTGTAAAGGAGGGTAAAGCAGTAGTCTATATGGACTTCAGTAAGGCTTTTGATAGGGTCCCGCATGGGAGAATTATTAAGAAGGTAAGAGCCCATGGGATCCAGGGCGATTTGGCAAATTGGATCCAAAATTGGCTTAGCGGTGGGAGGCAGAGGGTGATGGTCAAGGGTTGTTTTTGCGAGTGGAAGCCTGTGACCAGTGGTGTACTGCAGGGATCGGTGCTGGGACTCTTGCTGTTTGTAGTGTACATTAATGATTTAGACGTGAATATAGGAGGTATGATCAGTAAGTTCGCAGCTGACACGAAAATTGGTGGTGTTGTAAATAGTGAGGAGGAAAGTCTTAGATTACAGGACGATATAGATGGGCTGGTAAGATGGGCAGAGGAGTGGCAAATGGAATTTAATCCTGAGAAGTGTGAGGTGATACATTTGAGGGGGGCGAACAATACAAGGAAATATACAATGGATGGTAGGACCCTAGGAAGTACTGAAGGTCATAGGGAGCTTGGTGTACTTGTCCAGAGATCACTGAAGGCAGCAGCACAGGTAGACAATGCGGTCAGGAAGACGTATGGGACACCTTCCTTTATTAGCCGAGGCGTAGAATATAAGAGTAGGGAGATTATGATGGAGCAGTATAAAACTCCAGTTAGGCGACAACTGGAGTACTGTGTATAGCTGTGGTTGCCGCACTATAGAAAGGAGGTGATTGCAATGGAGAGGGTGCAGAATAGATTCACCAGGATGTTGCCTGGGCTGGAGCATTTCAGCTATGAAGAGCGACAGAAAAGGCTAGGGTTGTTTTCCTTAGAGCAGAAAAGGATGAGGGGTGTCATTTTTGAGGTATACAACATAATGAGGGGCATTGATAGGTTAGACATGAAAAATCTTTTTTCCCTCAGTGGACGGGTCAATAACCAGGGGGAATAGATTTAAGGTAAGAGGCAGGAGGTTTAGAAGGGATTTGAGGAAAATAATTTTCACCCAAAGGGTGGTTCGAATCTGGAACACACTGCCTTAAGAGATGGTCCGGGCAGCTACCCTCACAACATTTCATAAGTATTTAGATGAGCACATGAAACGCCATAGCATACAAGGCTACAGGCCAAGTGCTGGGAATTGGGATTAGAATAGTTCAGTGCTTGATGGCCAGCACAGACACAATGGGCTGAAGGTCCTGTTTCTGTGCTGTATATCTCTATAATTCGATGACTCTATTGAGGAGTAACAGTTCAAATACAGCACAACATCAGAAGAGACATTGTGTACATACGACCTGTGGCAGGTGAGAATGGCTTTCAGTTATGGATCAAATGTTAGAAGCTATTATTAAAGACGTTATAGCAGGGCACGTAGAAAAAAATCAAGGTGATCAGGCAGAGTCAACATGGTTTTGTGAAAGGGAAATCATGTTGAACCATTATACTGGAGTTCTTTGAAGAAGTAACATGTACTGTGGATAAAGGGGAACTGGTGGATTTACTGTACTTAGATTTACAGAAGGCATTTGATAACGTACCACATCAAACGTCATTGTGGTAAATAAAATGCCATAGTGTAGGGGGTAACATAATTGGCATGGATAGAGGATAGGCTAGCTAACAGGAAACAGAGTAGGTATAAATGGGTTACTTTCTGGTTCGCAAGCTGCGGCAAGTGGTGTGCCACCGCGATCAGTGCTGGGGTCTCAACTTTTTACAATTGATACAAAAAACTTTGATGAATAGACCGAAGGTATGCTTTCGAAATTTGCTAATGACTCCAAGATTGGTAAGAAGGTACGTTCTGAAGAGGACATAAGGAGGCTACAAAGGGATTAGGAAAGGTTAAATGAGTGGTCAAAGAACTGGCAAATGGAGTATAATGTGGGAAAAGATCAAACTGTCCATTTTGGTTGGAAGACTTGACTGTTACCTCGAGACTTAACTATTCTAACTCACTCCTGGCTGCTCTCCCATAACCTACTCTCTGTAAACCTGTGGTCATCCAAAACTCTGCTGCCACCTTCTAATTTACACTAAATTCTGTTCACCCAACATTCCTGTGCTCACTGATCTACATTGGCTCTTGGTCCAGTAACACCTCAATTTTAATATTCTCACTCGTATGATCAAATCCCTCATGTCCTCACCCCTCTGATTATCCCAATCCCCTGTCCATTTCCAATATTCCTGAAGCTTGTTCATCTTAAAGTCTTTTTCTAATTCCCTTTTAAAAGTGAGTTTCTTTCCCTCTGTCTCACTCCCTGACCACACATTTCATCTCTCCAGCTCCACTGGTGCTGTGGAAGTTCGGATCCATAAAATGGTGTGAGCTGCACTGCCGGTCACATCCAGCACATTGTACAGGACACCCAGGCTGTCCGGGGTGATAACGTGGGTGTAACATGTGTGCGTCTGTAGTGTGAGGAAGGGTCTGAATATGGTGTCAATCAGCCATTCCAGCAGCTTTGATGGACGTCTTTGAAACTTGGTCTGTGCATGTCCACTGACCGCCTGTGTCAGTCACTCTCAGCTGAACATACATTCAGCAGCACGAGGAACCCCCTCTAGTGTTATTTAAAAAGACCAGGTATCCATCTTACAGTTTTCTGGAGGTTGTGTTGTGAGCTGCTGCAGACATTCAGGGAGGACAGAGAATTTGTTGACCCAACAGTAGGGGCGTGGAACGCCCTGCCTGCAACAGTAGTCGACTCGCCAAATTTAAGGGCATTTAAGTGGTCATTGGATAGACCTATGGATGAAACTGGAATAGTGTAGGTCAGATGGTTTCACAGGTCGGCGCAACATCGAGTGCTAAAGGGCCTGTACTGCGCTGCAATGTTCTATGTTCTATGTTCTATGTTCTATAACTCTGGACAAGGTATAGGGACTGTAGTTACAGTGTCTCTGGGTCTGTAACATGACCAACAAATGGAGCAGAGGCTGCAGAGAGGGGATGCTCTGAAAGAATGGATGAGGAAGGGGCTCTGCCCTACCAACCCCGGGTTTTCCAAGAGCACTTTTCCTACCTACACCTAACCCAGGAGCAGTGTGTGAGGTGACTCTGATTCAATTAGGAGGTGGTCACAGAGCTGTGTCACCTCCTGTAACACGACCTACAGCCTCACATCAGGGTGAGGACGGAGCTGTCAGTGGATGTTAAGGTCACAGTTTAATTGAACTTCTTTGTATCTGGATCTTTCGAGACAAGAGCAGGAGACGTATCCGACATCGAGTCACAGAGACTGATAGAGTCATTTAGGACATAGAAGGAGGCCATTCATCCCATCATATCCATGCTGGCTCTCCATGGAGCAATCCTGTCAGTCCCACTCCCCCACTCAATCCCTGTAGCAAATTCATTTCCTTCAGGTCTCCACCAGCTTTCATTTGAAATCAATGATTGTCTCTGCTTCTAACGCACTTGTGGGCAGTGAGTTCCAGATCATTAACACCCGCTGCATAAAGAAAACACTTCTTCCTCATATTCCTCCTGCATCGCTTGTCCAGAACCTTCAATCTGTGTCCCTAGTCTTTCTTCCATCAGTTAATGGGAACACTTTGTCATTGTCTAAATTATCTAAACCTGTCATAATCGTGTAACCTAACCTTGGAACTAAAGTCCTCCATCCCTGGAACCGTCCTGTTAAATCTCCTCAGCACCAAGAACCTTCATAATCTTTCTGAAGTGTGGTGACCAGAATTGGACACAGTAGTTCAGCTGAGACCTAACCAGAGATTTATAAACATTCATCATAACTTCTCTGCTTTTGAACTCAATACCTCTCTGTATGAAGTCCAAGATTATATGTATTTTACTATCCAATCTCTCAATATGTCCTGCCACCTTCAACGATGGATATTCATACACCCACAGGTCTCTCTGTTCTTGCACACTGTTTAGAACATTGTTATTAAGTCTATATTGCCTTCCTATCCTTTCTGACAAAATGCATCACCTCACACTTGTCTCACACTTTCATCTGCCGCTCGTCTGCTCATTCCAATCAGTATCTATGTCCTGTTGCAGGTGGTTCTGAACATACTCACTGTTTGTCACAGCTCCATGTTTGGTATCAGAGGCGGATTTTGAAATTCTACTCTGTATTCCAAGATCCAAGTCATTTATACACAGAAAAATTAAACAGTGGCCCGAGCACTGACCCTGGCGGAACACTCACTGTCTAACACCTTTCAGTCTGAAAAACTCCCATTTACTATGACACACTGTTTTCTCTATGTAAACCATTTTTTTATCCAATTGGACACTGACCCTCCCATTCCATTTGACTCAATGTTGGTAATTAACCTTTTCTGTGGCACTTTATCAAACACATTGTTCAAACCAATCTAGACAACATCCATCACATTCCCTTCATCAACCTTCTCTGTTACATCATCAAAAGTGCAATTAGATTAGTCAAGCATGACTTTCCTTTTGTAAATCTATGCTGGCTATCCTGAAGTAACTCAAACCTCTCAAATGCTTGTGGTTTTATCCCTGATAATTGTTCTAAACCCTTTCCCACCACTGATGTTGGACTATCTGGCCTGTAGTTGTGAGGAATGTGTGCTGTCCATTGATGTATCCGCTAGGTGAGAGAGGCCATCTATGTTGGGTGAAGTTAATACACCTTTTTCTCCCTCAGCGGGGAGAAACAGGATAAGGGGACCCCTGGCTTTGTGAGGATAGCTGCATTCCTGTTTTTTGAGATGTCTCTACGGTGTCCCCATGTCAACGGGGAGAGGTACAGGAACTGGAAGAACTCTCACTCCATTAATGTACAGTTGGTGTGTGAGCATGCCCAGTCCATCATGTTGGTGAATGTCCACCATCCTGGCAGCAGCCACCATCCCTTCATTCTGAAGCAGTCAGCCCGTCCCGACACATCGGGCCCCCATGCAGAACCAGAATGTGGCTCCTTGGAGACAAATGTAACCCCCGCTCTCCAGACACAGCTCATGTTTCTTCTTCCCCAAACCTCTTCCCAGCACCACCCAACCTCACACAATTAACATGTGTATAATGTGAACAATGAAGTCACCAGGAACATGGTGGAACAGACCATCAGTGTGATGAAGTAATGCATCCACTGTCCGAATCGCCAGAGGGAGCCCTCCAGTCCACACTGGAGCAGGTGTCCAAGTTCATGGTGTTCTGCTGCACCCTTCATATCATCACCATCATGAGGACACAGGCATGGGAACCAGGAATCCGGAGGCTACCTCAGGAGGAGGAGGAGGAGGCAGGGAGGATATTTCCTGGATGCCTTCGACCCAGAAAGACCGTCGGAGAGACCCTGCTAATATTCTGTTTCCCATAGGACAACATCTCTTTCCCACCATGGATCCCCCATTCTCCATCATTACACCAATCTGAGACGCCCCATCACATTGTCCCCTTGCTCACCATCCTGCAATAAAAAACACCAACAAAATTATTTACTTTGACATCTTTATCCTACAGCACATCCAATTATACAAACAAAACTGAACTATGCACCCCTGTGTATTCTCTTAGTGCCTGTCTTGTGGGTTCCCTCGACTTGACTAGTGCTCCTACACAGTGTTTCTCCAATGACTGCAGCATGGCTGATGGAGGGCTGCTGACTTTCCCTGGGGGAGACTCCAGGTGGCCTTGCAGGACGTCCTCGAGCAGCTCTGGGCTTTGAGGACTGGGCGTCGGACTGCACCACTTCGACATGGGCAGCAGTAGCCTGGGATGTCTGATGGGTAACAGCAAGTACACTGGTGGAGTGGCGGTGAAGGGAGAACAAATACTGTCATCCTGAGAGAGGACAGCAGGTTCATGCTCCATGGAGACACTGTCAGTCCCACGGGGCGACAGATCATCAATCCGAGTAATCTACTGGATCACAGATTGCTGGACTGCTGTGAGATCCTGCAAACCCCTTTGAACACTGAGATCCACAGCCATGTTGACAGCAGTCTGATCCTGCATGGCAGCAAGCATGGATCTCATGACATAAAAGCAAAATGCTGCAGATGCTGGAAATCTGAAACAAAAACAAGAAATGCTGGAATCACTCAGCAGGTCTGGCAGCATCTGTGGAAAGAGAAGCAGAGTTAACGTTTCGGGTCAGTGACCCGAAATGTTAACTGTGCTTCTCTTTCCACAGATGCTGCCAGACCTGCTGAGTGATTCCAGCATTTCTTGTTTTTGTTATGGATCTCATGACTTCAGTCTGAGCTTCCACTGCAGCACTGAGACGTCATATAACTCTGGACTCTTGAGCATCTCCGAGTTTAATTACTCTACCATTGATGGCCGTACCTTCGGCTGCCGAGGCCCTAAGCTCTGGAAGAGAAGAGCAGAATGTCTTTAAGGTAGGCATTCCTGGAATAGAAGTGACAGTGAATTAAATACTAAAATAAAAACAAAATACTGCGGTTGCTGGAAATCTGAAATGAGAACAGAAAGTGCCAGAAATACTCAGCAAGTCTGGCAGCATCTGTGCAGAGAGAAACAGAGTTAATGTTTCAGATCTGTGTCCCTTCATCAGAACTGGAAAACGTTAGAAATGTAACAGTCTGTCATTTAAACTCTCCCCTCTCCGTCCCATCACAATCCTTCCTTCTTGTTCCTCTTCCCCTTCCCCTCTTTCACTTGCTCAAAGACTGTTACATTTCTAACATTTACCGGTTCAATTGACAATTTCCTGTGATATGCTAATTTCATTGTATTTCTGGCTTTACTTATTCAAAACTCTCTTAAAGTTCCCCTACCCCCGCCCCGCCCCGCAACTCTTAGCGATGAACACACACACGTTTGATCGAGTGTAAACTCTCTCTGTCTCCTAATCCATTTGGACAGTGAGAATAAAAACTGATCATATTATTTGAATGGTGATGGATTGCAGAACTCAGAGTTGCAGAGGGATATGTGTATTCTGCTGCATGAATTGTATAAGGTTAGTCTGCAGGTTCAGCAAGTAATTAGGAAAACTAATAAAATATTATCATTTATTGCGAGCGGAATAGAACACAAATGTAGGGTGTTTATATTTCAGTTATACAGGTCATTGATGAGACCTCATCTGGAGTACTGTGTACAGTATTGGTCTCCTTATTTAAGGTAGCATGCAAATGCGTTGGAAGCAATTCAGAGAAGGTTTCCTAGACTAATACCTGGAATGGGCGGGTTGTCTTATGTTGAAAGGCTGGCGGGCTAGTCTTATATCAGCTGGGGTTTAGAAAAGTAAGAGGCGACAAGATTGAAGCATATAAGACGATTAGGAAAGTAAGAGGCGACAAGATTGAAGCATATAAGACTCTGAGTGTGGGCCAGAGCAAGAGAGGGAGACAGAGAAAGAAACAGGGAGAGAGAGAGAGAGAGAGTTCAGCTCATCTGCTGCTCAAACTCTCATCCATGCCTTTGTTGACTTGAGACTTGACTATTCTAACACACTCCCAGCTGGTTTCCCACATTAAAACTTTCTGTAACCTTGTAATCATCCAAAACTCTGCTGCCATCTTCTAATTTACACCAAATTCTGTTCACCTAACATCCCCGTGCTCACTGACCTACATTGGCTCTTGGTCCAGTAACACCTCAATTTTAATATTCTCACTCGTGTGATCAAATCCCTCCGTGTCCTCACCCCTCTGATTATCCCAATACCCTGTTCATTTCCAATATTCCTGAAACTTGTTCATCTGAAAGTCTTGTTCTAATTCCCTTTTTAAAGTGAGTTTCATTCACTCTGCCTCTCCCTGACCACACATTTCATCTCTCCAGCTCCACTGATGTTGTGGAAGTTTGGATCCAGACAATGGTGTGAGCTGCACTGCCGGTCACATCCAGCACATTGTGCAGGACACCCAGGCTGTCCGGGGTGATAGCGTGGGTGTAACATGTGTGTGCCTGCAGCGTGAGGAGGGGTCTGAATAAGATGTCAATCATCCATTCCAGCAGCTTTGATGCACGTCTGTGAAACTTGGTCTGTGCATGTCCACTGACCGCCTGTGTTAGTCGCTCTCAGCTGAACTTGCATTCAGCGGCACGAAGAACCCCCTGGTGTTATTTAAAATGACCAGGCATCCAAATTACAGGTGAGGGGCTTTTGACGTACTTCTGCTATTGTAAAGTTAGTGGAAGGTGCTGTGGATGGTTTTCTGGAGGTTGTGTTGTGAGCTGCTGCAGACATTCAGGGAGGGCAGAGTATTTGGTGACACAACTCTGGACGAGGTATGGGACTGTAGTTACTGTGTCTCTGTGTCTGTAACATGACCAACAAATGGAGCGGAGGCTGCAGAGAGGGGAAGCTCTGTAAAGAGAGAGGAGGAGGGGTCTCTGCCCTACCCACCACGGGTTTTCCAAGGGCAAAAAGAGCAGTGGTCCTAATACCAAGCCCTGGGGAACACCACTGTATACTCCTATCGAGTCTGAACAACAACCTTTCACCACTTCTCTCTGTTTACTGTTCCTTAGTCAATGTTATATCCACACTGTCACTGTCCCTTTCATCCATAAGGTTCAGTTTTCCTAACCTGTCCATTGAATGACACTTGATCAAACACCTTTTGAAAGTCCATATATATAACTTCAATCACACCACCCTCATCAACCCTCTCCATTGTTTTATCAAATAACTACACCAAGTTTACCTCAGCACCACCTCTCTCCACTCCTCCACTGTTGTTAAATTATCAGACTGATTATCCGACACCCAGTACTGGATGAGCAGAAATTTCCTCCAGTTAAATATTGGGAAGACTGATGCCATTGTTTTCACTCCCCACTCCAACTCTGTTCCCTTGCTATTGATTCCATCCCTCTTCCTGGTGACAGTCTGAGATGCAGACAGTATGTTTACATCCTTGGTGTCACATTTCACCCAAAACGATCTTTAACCTCATTTTCAGGAATTCATTGCAGCCGCCTATTTCCACCTCAGTAACGTCACCCGACTTCACCCCTGTCTCAGCCCATCTGCTGCTGAAACCTCATTCATGCATTCGTCACCTCTAGATGTGATTATCCCAACTCACTCCTTGCTGATCTCCCACATTCTACTCTCTGTAAACTTGAGGTCATCCAAAACTCTGCTGCCCATGTCTTAGCTCACACCAAGTCCCGTTCATCTATCACTGACTGACATTGGCTCCCAGTCAAGTAATGTCTTGATTTTAAAATTATTTTCCTTGTTTTCAGATCCCTCCATGGCCTCGCCCCCCGCCCCATATCTTTGTAATCTCCTCCACCTCCACAACCCACCGAGATATATGTACTCCTCTAATTCCGGCCTCTAGTGCACCCGGATTTTAATCACTGCACCACTGGCGACTAGGTCTTCAGCTGCCTAGGACCAATGTTCTGGAATATCCTCACTGCACTGTTTTTTTTTTCATTCGTTCATGGGATGTGGGTGTCACTGACAAGGCCAGCATTTTTTGCCCATCCCTAATTGCCCTTGATGACTGAGTGGTTTGCTGGACCTTTCAGAATTCAGTTTAGAGTCAACCACATTGTTGTGGGTTTGGAGTCACATGGAGGTCAGACCGGATAAGGATGGCAGATTTCCATTGCTGAAAAACATCAGTAAGCCAGGCTGTTTTTTTTTTATGACGATCAATGATAGCATCATGGCACCATTGCTGAGAATAGTTTTCAAATGCAGATTTGTATTAATTAATTGAATTTTAGCTCATATTGAATTTTAAATTGCACCAGTTACCACGGTGGGATTTGAACCCATGTCCTCCGAGAATCAGCCTGAGCCTCAGTATTACAATTTTGGTAATATTACCACTCCGCTACAGTCACCCCCTTTCCGTCTCGCTTTCCTCCTTTCAGGTACTCCTTAAAACCTATCTCTTTGTTCAAGCTGTTGGCCATCTGATCTAATATCTCATGTTGTGTCTCAGTGTCATACTTTGCTTCGTAATGATCCTGAGAAGCACTTTGGGATGTTTTATAACATTAAAAGCACTATATAAGTATAAGTTGTTGTTGAGGTTTGTCAGGCATGCTTTGTCATCACCATATCCCTCCTGCTGTCTATTTATTATTCCATGTTTTTCAAAGCAATGAATATATTTGTCCTGGGTTGTGAAATTTCCCCATCAGTGACGTTAAACTGACTGGTCAGTAAATACAGTGTCTACCCCATCTCTCCTATTTTTCAAATAGGGTGTAACATTTACAACCCTCCAGACCTCTGTCACAACTCCCATATCCAAGGAGGATTGAATGATTCTGTCCAGTGCCTCCGCTATTCCCACCTTTCCTTCCCTCAGCATCTCTCATACATCCCATCCAGACCGGATAAATGTTCTACTTTATTGTGGTACAAACAGTGCTGGACTGAAAGGGGTTAACTGAACCTGTTTGTTCAGTGACTGGAATTAATGTCAGTCTCCACGGACCCTAATTGTTTCACTGGAGGGTTTCCAACTTCTATTAATATGGGAGTCATTTCAATGTATTATCACATAGTGTCAACAGGAGCATCAAACCCGGCAGTAAGAGGGACCAACAGCTCCAGACAGAGGGAGAGGATAGATCAGAATCTGAGAACAATAGATTGGAATGTTACAACAATGGGTCAGAATCTGAGAACAATAGATGGGAAGTTACAACAATGGGTCAGAATCTGAAAACAATCGATGGGAATGTTACAACAATGGACAGGAGTTTCATCTGGCAATTTGACGCTCTTTCCACATATTATGATTGGTTCTCATTAGACTATCGGATCGTTTTAGCTCTTCAGGTTATTCAATATATTTACTATCCCATCCTCGCTATTATTGGTGTTCCTGGTAAGACCCTTTATCCAGCTATTAATTCTATAAACCGTGTTTAACTGAATTACTGCCCCTGTCATTTTCTCATCCTCTTTGCTGTTGTTGTTACTCCTGGTGAGTCTTTGATAAAGGCTGTAAACTCTACGAAGCATTGATATTTTTGTTACTGGTCGTGTAATTTTCTCTCTTGGCGTTGCTTGTGTTTATGTTCCTGGTAAGACCCTGTATAGAGCTATCAGATTGTTGCTGTGCCTAATCTGCACTTACTCTTGAAGAATTCACAGAATAGGACTGGTGGAAGGTATATCAATGTTTATTCACACATTAAATCATCAGGTACAAGCACTCACTACATGCATGTTATACTACCCCAAGATACGAGGTGATCAGTCTCGGAATGGCAGCTGCCCTTCTATTCTCTGAGTCCATGACTCAGGGAATTTTCTTGAGTGTTCTTCCTCGGGGTTCTCGTGCTGTCACCATTTTCAGCCATTGTGTACTGTGAGTCTAATCATACCTCATGCCAATAGAAACTCCTTTATCTGGTTTGTGCAGGGACACTGTCTGGTAGAATCTCTCTCTTGTTTCAGCCTGCCTTTATGTATGGTCTACAATTCCTTGACCATCTGTTTGCTGTGCTCCTTCTAACCAGCCCCTCTATGTTTCAAAACGTTGTGTATTGTTGTGTGACGAGCCTCATTGTTTCAATTACGTTCTTATGTGTTTTTCCTGAGTCTACACCCACCACCACACACCCCACCGCCCCCCCCCCCCCCCACCCCCCGTCCCCCTCTGATCATGCAGGGCTATGCCCAAGGGATCACACTCTCATGTCTCTTTGGTAGTACACTTCTGCAATTATAATTTCATTGTTAACGCAAGATCATAAGCACTGTAATGTTAAAGAAAGCACAATGTTAACATCGTTGTTACATAATTAATCACTTGTGCGAGCATAACGCAGTCGCAATTTGACTTTTAGAATACATTTGTCATTCATTAATTCATTTTAAGTATCTACTAATAGTTATACAACTACCCTCGTGTTACATAATTAATTGTCAATATTTTAATGGAGCAACTTCGAATACTGATTGCCTTTAAGGTAGCTGTCCAACCTGTGTTCATGCATCCTCTCACATTCCTTAATCAATTTCTTAAGTTTCCAAATTAAGTATGTCACATATATCACCATGACACCCGAAACGACTATCAGGACATGGGAGATATTTCTAAACCAGGGCGTATCTTCACGTTTGACCCCCAGTTCCATAAGTCTTCCCACCAGGTAGAATCATTTATCTCATCAATCTGAACTTGTATCATCTTCCACTGTTGTTCCAGATTGTTGTACACTACAGCAATGGTTTCTCGTTGCTGCCTCTCTTGACCCAAACATATGGGCAATGGCTGAATAGTATATTCATGTTCCCGAAGGTAATTTATCAAGTCGTCCTTAATACTTTCTGTAACAATTATCGTTTCTGTCTTTCTTTTATGTATGCCGACCAACTCCGTCTTCGCTACTCTAGTTGGTATTTGTGGGTTGACAAGCGACGTACTGTTGCTCACCAGACAAATCCGGTTATGTCCATACTGGTACTTCTTCATTGTGGTGGTTAAGCAATATCTCCCCTTTGCCTTATAGGCCACATGGGTTAACCTGATAATGCCTTCCTATTTTCCATGGTGCAATTTACAGTGGTATTAAATCCACATTTTGATTCTGCTGTTATATATGTATGTATGTATATATATATATATATATATATAGGGTGAGGACATATGACCACCTGGTTTTCCAGACGACACTTAGACAAAGTTGTCCCAATTATCTCCATTCCAATTTTCACAACATAGGTCAATATATCATAGTATTTTCTGTAATCCTCTCCTCGCTGCATCTACTATTCTCTGCAGTAATAGGACAGATGGAAAAGGTTTGCCATCTGCTGACACAAAACCTCTGGCTTCCCACAGAGGTAGGTACTCGGTCAAACAGTTACACACGTACATACTGTCAGAATTTATATCAACCAGTGGGGGAAACATGTGGTTGTGTCACCACAAAGTACCTGCAGCTCGTTCGGCACACTGCACACTTAAAATCGCCAGTAACTGGAAGGCAATGTCTTTAATAGGTTTTCCATTATGATCCTGTATATGTAATCCGCACTTTGCCTGCCTAATCCCATCCTCCACTGCCGATGAACCGTCAACAAAAATGTTGAGTGCTGGTTTGATTTCTGATTTCTTCCGTTGGACACTCCCGCCCCGCAATGATTTTGACACAAAACGTCCCTTGACGGCCTTTTCTGTCAAAACCTGACACTCATGGGGTTCAGCCTGGTAGATTAAATTGTCTGCCAAGCATGTCAAAGTATTTTCCTTTTTTACTGAAATATATCTACCTTGCAAGAGCAAGGTCCACCGAGCCATGTGATTCTGACTCACAGTCCCGTCCTTCAGTCATCCATCCACTAACAACTGGAAGGGTGTGTGTTCAGTTAGGATAGTAACAAGGCTGAGGCTGACAATATAACATTACCGTCCTTCAACCGTCCATCCAGTAACAACTGGAAGGTTGTGTGTTCAGTTAGGATAGTAACGGGGCTGAGGCTGACAATATAACATTACCGTCCTTCAACCGTCCATCCAGTCACTACTGGAAGGGTGTGTGTTCAGTTAGGATAGTAACAGGGCTGAGGCTGACAATATAACATTACCGTCCTTCAGTCATCCATCCAGTAACAACTGGAAGGGTGTGTGTTCAGTTAGGATAGTAACAGGGCTGAGGCTGACAATATAACATTACCGTCCTTCAACCGTCCATCCAGTAACAACTGGAAGGGTGTGTGTTCAGTTAGGATAGTAACAGGGCTGAGGCTGACAATATAACATTACTGTCCTTCAGTCGTCCATCCAGTAACAACCGGAAGGGTGTGTGTTCAGTTAGGATAGTAACGGGGCTGAGGCTGACAATATAACATTACCGTCCTTCAACCGTCCATCCAGTAACAACTGGAAGGGTGTGTGTTCAGTTAGGATAGTAACAGGGCTGAGGCTGACAATATAACATTACCGTCCTTCAGTCATCCATCCAGTAACAACTGGAAGGGTGTGTGTTCAGTTCGGATAGTAACAGGGCTGAGGCTGACAATATAACATTACCGTCCTTCAACCATCCATCCAGTAACAACTGGAAGGGTGTGTGTTCAGTTCGGATAGTAACAGGGCTGAGGCTGACAATATAACATTACCGTCCTTCAACCATCCATCCAGTAACAACTGGAAGGGTGTGTGTTCAGTTCGGATAGTAACAGGGCTGAGGCTGACAATATAACATTACCGTCCTTCAACCGTACATCCACTAACAACTGGAAGGGTGTGTGTTCAGTTAGGATAGTAACGGGGCTGAGGCTGACAATATAACATTACCGTCCTTCAACCGTCCATCCAGTAACAACTGGAAGGGTGTGTGTTCAGTTAGGATAGTAACAGGGCTGAGGCTGACAATATAACATTATCGTCCTTCAGTCATCCATCCAGTAACAACTGGAAGGGTGTGTGTTCAGTTAGGATAGTAACGGGGCTGAGGCTGACAATATAACATTACCGTCCTTCAACCGTCCATCCAGTAACAACTGGAAGGGTGTGTGTTCAGTTAGGATAGTAACAGGGCTGAGGCTGACAATATAACATTACCGTCCTTCAGACGTCCTTCCACAAACAACTGGAAGGGTGTGTGTTCAGTTAGGATAGTAACAGGGCTGAGGCTGACAATATAACATTACCGTCCTTCAACCGTCCATCCAGTAACAACTGGAAGGGTGTGTGTTCAGTTAGGATAGTAACGGGGCTGAGGCTGACAATATAACATTACCGTCCTTCAGTCATCCATCCAGTAACAACTGGAAGGGTGTGTGTTCAGTTAGGATAGTAACAGGGCTGAGGCTGACAATATAACATTACCGTCCTTCAGACGTCCTTCCACAAACAACTGGAAGGGTGTGTGTTCAGTTAAGATAGTAACAGGGCTGAGGCTGACAATATAACATCACCGTCCTTCAACCGTCCATCCAGTAACAACTGGAAGGGTGTGTGTTCAGTTAGGATAGTAACAGGGCTGAGGCTGACAATATAACATTACCGTCCTTCAGTCATCCATCCAGTAACAACTGGAAGGGTGTGTGTTCAGTTAGGATAGTAACAAGGCTGAGGCTGACAATATAACATTACCGTCCTTCAGACGTCCTTCCACAAACAACTGGAAGGGTGTGTGTTCAGTTAGGATAGTAACAGGGCTGAGGCTGACAATATAACATTACCGTCCTTCAGTCATCCATCCAGTCACAACTGGAAGGGTGTGTGTTCAGTTAGGATAGTAACGGGGCTGAGGCTGACAATATAACATTACCGTCCTTCAGTCATCCATCCAGTCACAACTGGAAGGGTGTGTGTTCAGTTAGGATAGTAACAGGGCTGAGGCTGACAATATAACATTACCGTCCTTCAACCGTCCATCCAGTCACAACTGGAAGGGTGTGTGTTCAGTTAGGATAGTAACAGGGCTGAGGCTGACAATATAACATTACCGTCCTTCAGTCATCCATCCAGTCACAACTGGAAGGGTGTGTGTTCAATTAGGATAGTAACAGGGCTGAGGCTGACAATATAACATTACCGTCCTTCAGTCATCCATCCAGTCACAACTGGAAGGGTGTGTGTTCAGTTCGGATAGTAACGGGGCTGAGGCTGACAATATAACATCACCGTCCTTCAGTCATCCATCCAGTAACAACTGGAAGGGTGTGTGTTCAGTTAGGATAGTAACAGGGCTGAGGCTGACAATATAAGTAACATTTTGAATCACCCAGAAGAGGGTCAGCAAATCTTTTTCACACATTGTAAAGGCCCTTTCTACTGACGTTAACAAGTGAGATGCGTATTCCACTCGGCAGAATCGGCCATGTTTCTTCTGAAGGAATACCGCTCATAAGGTGGTATCTGTGGTAGTGACATCGAGGGCAAAGGGTAGGGGTGGGTCCGGCACCTGTAACACCGGATCTATGGCCAACCACTGGTGGAATGTTGACGGACTATCATGTAATCCCTGGGGGAGACACATCCAGGTGTACAGTTGTCCGGGAATGTAAACACAAATTTATATTGACACCCTCGTGCCAGCGAGAGTCTGGATAAAACTCCATCTGCCATTTCTCCGCCCTAGTCTCCAACCGATCCATATCCTGCTGTATCCTCTGACAATCCTCATCATTATCCGCAACTCCACCAAGCTTTGTGTTTTCCACAAACTTACTAATCAGACCAGCTACATTTTCCTCCAAATCGTTTAGAAATACTACAAACAGCAAAGGTCCCAGCACTGATCCCTGCGGAACACCACTATTCACAGCCCTCCATTCAGAAAAGCACCCTTCCACTGATACCCTCTGTCTTCTATGACCGAGCCAGTTCTGTATCCATCTTGCCAGCTCACCTCTGATCCCGTGTGACTTCACCTTTTGCACCAGTCTGCCATGAGGGACCTTGTCAAAGGCTTTACAGAAGTCCGTATGGACAACATCCACTGCCCTTCCTTCTTCGTCACTTCCTCAAAAAACTCAATCAAGTTAGTGAGACACGACTTCCCCTTCACAAAACAATGCTGCCTCTCGCTACTCATAAGTTTATTTGTTTCCAAATGGAAGTAAATCCTGCCCCGAAGAATCCTCTATAATAATTTCCCTACCACTGACCAGAGGCTCACCGGCCTCTAATTTCCTGGATTATCCTTGCTATCCTTCTTAAACAAAGGAACAACATTTGCTATTCTCCAGTCCTCTGGGACATCACCTAGAGCCAATGAGGATGCAAAGATTTCTGTCAAGGCCCCAGCAATTTCTTCCCTCAGTATTCTGCGTTAGTTCCCATCAGGCCCTGGGGACTTATTTACCTTAATGCTTTGCAAGACGCCCGACACCTCCTCCTCTGTTCCCACGAACTTCAGAACTCTGTGGAGAACCAGAATATAGCTCCTCGGAGAGAATCACTACCCTGTCTTTACATGGCTCATGATTCACCCCCAAGGAATTCAAACCCCACCATCCATCGCCAACCAACCAGGATATTTCCAGAATATTTCCTGGATGCCTTCCACCCGGACAGGCTGCCGGCGATTGCCTGCTAAGATTCCGGTTGCCATTGGACAACTTCACTTTCCCACCACGGATTCCCCATTCTCCACCATTGTCCCCATCTGAGATGCCCCATCACAGATTCCGCTTGGTCACCATCCTGCAATAAAAACCTGTTCATTAACATCTTTATCCAACAACACATCCAATTATGCAAACACAACGCAACTATTCACCCTTGTGGATTCCCTTAGTGACTGTCTTGTGGGTTCCCTCGACTTTGCCAGCGATCCTACACAGTGTTTCCCCAGTGTCTGCAGCATGGTTGATGGAAGGCTGCTGACTTTCACTGGGGAGACTGCATATGGCCTTGCAGGACGTCCTCGAGCAGCTCTGGGCTTTGAGGGCTCGGATTCGGAGTGCACCACCTCGACATGGGCAGCAGCAGCCTGGGCTGGCTGATGGGTAACAGCAAGGACACTGGTGGAGTGACAGTGAAGGGAGAACAAATACTGTCATCCTGAGAGAGGACAGCAGGTTCATGCTCCACGGAGACACTGTCACTCCCACAGGGTGACACCTCAGGAATCCTAGTAATCTACTGGATCACAGATTGCTGGACTGCTGTGAGATCCTGCAAAATCCTTTGAACACTGAGATCCACAGCCATGATGACAGCAGTCTGATCCTACATGGCAGCAAGCAATCGGAGTCTGAGTTTGCAATGCAGCACTGAGACGTTGGGTGTCTGCCATCTGTGCTGCAGTGGAAGCTGAGACAATGGTCACCAACAATTGTATCACAGCTGGGTCCGCTAGTGCTGTCATGGAGTTAGTGACCACTTCCACATGGGAAAGAATGTGCTTCAAACTCTGTGCAATGTCCTGTGCCATGTTGGAGTCGGACTCCTCCATGTTCTTTGACAGTGACAACAGACTGTCAATGGACAAAGTATCTCAGTGTACATGTCGATCAGCATTCCCCTGTCTGTTGTTCCAGCAATGTTCACATCTGAGTCCTGTGTATTATAACTCGTTTGTGACCTCGCACTCCGGTGATCTGACACATGAACTATCCTTTCCCCCTGGCCTGGCTGCAGCTCACTCGTGCTCGGTGACTCACCACATGCAGATTCCGACTCTATACCACCCTCTAAGGTACACACAGTGAAAGTATTTGATCTGGTGACTGTGAGTTTCAGACCAAGTGGTGGGGCTTCACCATCAGTGCTGTGCTGCTGCTCTCTCTCTGTCACCTGGAGCTGCTGTGACTGGGAAGCTGGCAGTTCTGGGTTATCATTGGAAAGTATAAAATCAGAAGGGGAGGGTTGTGGTGAGGGATTGGGAATGGGATGGAAAGCAGGAGGTCCATGGTCCCACCATCTGCAGCTTGTACGTCTTCCCAGACAGTAGGATGAGGGGGAGGTGGGAGTTAAGAAGGAACATAAGGCAGCAACATAACATCATCCTGAATGCTCTCGGTGATGCTGGATGCCACGGGCTCTGTCACAGCCGGTTCCATGATGTGGAGAATCATCTCCTCCCTCAGGCTCAGGGGATGAAGGTATGCCTGGTCCCCACCGGATCACTGCTGCTCCCTGTGTTTATGAGCCACCTTGTCCTGTAAGAGAGAGGGCAGAATGTCATTGATTGTGTTGCACTGTGTTTGGGTGATGTGCCTGCCATAGCTGAAGAGCTGGAGGCATGTGGAGGCAGGGAGAGGTGGATGTGAGGCTGGTATCAGTGGAAGGTGTGTGAGGGTGAGATGGAGTATGTGAATGTTAGGTGTGGGTCCTGAGTGTTACGGACAGCTGATGGGTGAGTGATGGGGGTGTGGTTCATTGAGCAGTGTGAGAGGTTACTGGTGTTGAGGGCAGGAGATGTCATGTGGAGATGAATTCACTGACATTGACCACCCGTGTGAGTTCATTTAACTTCTTCTGGCTCTTCTGCCAGGTCCTCGGGGCCAGACTTCTTGCACTGACCTCCCTGGCCACCTGCTCCTATTAACTTCGAAGTGCATTTCTTGAGGGTCTGCACCCCACCCCATGGGAACATGGCCTGTCTGCTCATGTCACCCTCCATGACTAAGGCCTCCAGCACCACATCCGTGAACCGCAGAACCCTCTCTCTGTCCTAGTACTCCATTTACCTTGTCTCTAATTGCGGCATTTCACAGTCAGCAGCAGCCTCCTGTGATTCAGTGCAACCTCCCTTTCAGAGGAACAGACTGTCTTTAAGAGCTGAATCCTGGATGAAACACGAGCCAGCCTCACACAACCTTAGGCCCCAGCAGACAGACAGCACCGCGTGTCACCCTAGGCGGTACATAGAATTCGTGGAAATGAGAAGGCAGCAGGAAGTTTGTGTGTCACCTGCCTCAACATGAATAGGCAAGGGCAGATCACGAATTACAATCCCTACACCCGAAAAACGAAGCAAACCCGATTTTCTCGCTATATCTATCTTCCTTTCCCACTTACGCATGTCCTCACTCGCTCTTTACACTCTCTGTCTGTTTCTCATAGAATCAGAGACTGATGCAGTACAAAAGGAGGCTATTCGGCCCATTGTTTCAGTGCTGTCTCTTGGAATGAGCTACTTAATGAATTCCACCACCAACACCCACCCCCCTCAACTTTCCGCAGTCTCCTTTTTTCCTATTCAAGTATTTGCTAAATTCCCTTTTGAAAGATATTATTGAATCTGCTTCCACCATGTTTTCAGGCAGTGAATCCCACATCCCAACAACTCGCTGTGTAAGAAAATTCTCCTCATTTCACCTCTGGTTATTTGTCAATTACCTTCAATCTGTGTCTTCTTAATACTGAACTTCCTGACACTGGAAACAGTTTCACATTAATTACACTATCAAAACCCTTAATGATTTTGAATTATATATTAAATCACCCCTTACCCTTCATTGCTCCAAAGAGAACAATCCCAGCTTTTCCAATCTCTCCACATAACTGAATTCCCAGATCCCTGGTACCATTCTAATAAATCACCTCAGTCTCTTCACTAAGTCCTTGACAACCTTATCAAAGTGTGGTGATCAGAATTGGACATAATCCTCCAGCTGGGACCTAACCAATGATGTCCAAACATCAGCATTTCCTCATGAGTTTTATTACTCTGTGCCTCTCTCTCTGACACCAAGGACACTACATGTTACCATCAAAGATCTGTGTGTGTACGCCGCAGGTCTCTCTAATCCTGCACCCGCTTTATAATGGTACCATTTATTTTATATTGTTTCTCCTCATACTTCCTACCCATGTCTCACTTCACACTTCACTGTGTTAAATTACATCTGCCATGTTCCTGTCCATTACACCAGTCAGTCTCTGTCCTCCTGAAGTTTGTTACTATCCTTCTCACTGTTTATTAACATTTCTGAGTTTCCACTCATCACAAAACCTTGACATTATCCCCTCTGTACACAAGCCCATTGTATTAACATACTGCAACAGTGATCCCAACAGTGACCCTCGGGATAATAAAAGCAAAATACTGAGGATGATGGAAATCTGAAATAAGTACAAGGAATGCTGGAAATACACAGCAGTTCTGGGAGCATCTGTGGAGAGAGAAGTAGAGTTAATATTTCAGGTCAGTGACCCTTCTTCAGAACAGGGGAACGCCATTGTGTACTTCCCTCCAGACTGAACAATAAATATTCTCCACTACTCTCTGCTTTCTGCTTCGCATCTCGATCAGATCTGATTTTACATTTCCCTGCTCTAAGTTGAACCATCCCAGCTACATAACTGTAATCCCTCATCCCTGGAAAAATTCCAGTAAAACTCTTTTATCCCCTCTCCAATGGGCTCATGTCCTTCCTAAAATGTGGTTCCCTGTATTGGACACAATGCTCTAGGTGGAGCCGATCTAGTCTTTTCTATCGGTGTAACATAGCATCCTGACTATTCGACTCTGTATCTCTATTAATAAAACCTAGGAATCTATTTTCTTTGTTAACTGTTTGTTAACCTGTCCAGCTCACTTCAAAGATTGCACACAAACACCCCAGGTCTCTCTGTTATTCTCACCACCTTTAAAGTTGTGTTATCTCTCCTCATTCATCCACCTGCAGTTCGCTATCACCTTCTCAAAGGCTATTAGGGGTGGGTGATAACTGCTGGCCCAGCCAGCGACACCCACAACCCATGAATAAACAATATTACAAAATCTTTCCACAATGTATCACTTCACACATCTGCCAGGCCAATTAAATATTAGGAAAACTAAAGCCAGTGTTTTCAAACCCCACATCAAACATTTCTTAGCTACAGACTCCATCCCTCTCCTTGGTAACTGTCTGAGACTAAAGCAAAGTGTTTACAACCTGGTGTCATAGTTGCTCCTGCGATGAGCTTCCTACCAAATATTCACGCTATCAATAAAACTGCCTATTTCCACCCCCTTAACATAGGACGACTTCATCCCTGTCTCAGCTCCTCTGCTGATGAAACACTCCCCCTTGCCTGTGTTACCTGTAGACTTGACTATTCCATCACACTCCTGGCTGGTCTCCCACATTCTACCCGCCATAAACTTGAGGTGATGAAAAACACTGCTGCCCATGTCCTAACTCACACCAAGTCATGTTCACCCATCACCCCCTGAACTCACTGACCGACATTGGATCCTGGTCAGCAACACATCAATTTAAAAACTCTCAGCCTTCTTTTCAAATGCTTCAACAGAGTTGCTTGCTAGGCCTTTACAGAGTGCAGTTAAGAGTCAATAACATTGCTGTGAGTCTAGAGTCATATGTGGGCTAGACCAGGAAAGGACGGAAGATTTCTTTCCCTAAAGGACATTAGTGAATCAGATGGTGTTTAACAAAAAACGATGATAGTTTCATGGCTCCATGACTGAGACTAGCTTTCTATTCCAGATTTTAACACACTCCTGGCTTGTCTCACACATTCTACTCTCTTTAAACTTGAGGTCATCCAAACTCTGCTGCTCTTGTGTAAACTCACACCAAGTCCCGTTCCCCGATCACTGACATACATCTGCTGCCAGTTAAGCAATGTCTTGATTTTAAAATACTCAACCGTGTTTGCAACTCCCTCGATGTCCTCACCCCTCCTTATCTATGTAATATTCGCCAGCCCCACAACCCTCCAAGACATCTGCACTCCTCCAATCCTGGTCTCTTGTGTATGCTTGATTTTCATCATTGCTCCACTGCCAGCCAGGTCTTCAGCTGCCTAGACCCAAAGCTCTGGAATTCCCTAACTACACCTCTTTTATTTTATTCGTGTGTGGGATATGTGCATCGCTGGCAAGGCCAGCATTTGTTCCCATCCCTAATTGCCCTTGCCAAATGAGTGACTTGCTCGGACATTTCACAAGGCAGTTAAGAGTTAACCACATTGTTGAGGGTCTGGAGTCACATGAAGGCCAGATCAGGTAAGGACAGCAGATTTCCTTCCCGAAAGGACATTAGTAAATCAGATCGGTTTTTACAACAATCGATGATAGATTCATGGCACCATGACTGAGACTAAATTTCATTTCCAGACTTTTATTAATGAATTGAAATTATTAATTGATTTAATTTTAATTCCCACCAACTGCCATGTGGGAATTGAACCCATGGCATTAGCCTGAACCTCTGGTTTTCTAGTTCAGTGACATTACCGCTATCCCACTGTCACTGCCTCTATGCCTCACTTTCCTCCCTTAAGACACTACTTAATACCTCCTGCTTTGACCAAGAAATGTAAGTTGTTGTTGGGCTTTGCCAGATATGATTTGTCATTACCATATCCCTGCTGCCGTCCCGTGTATTTATTGTCCCGTGTTTTTTTCCAAGCAACGAATGTTTTTGTCCTGGGCTGTGAAGTCTAGAAATTTCCCACCAGCGACGTTAGACTGACTGGTCAGTAATTACACCGTTTGTTCCATCTCTCCTTTTTTAAACCGAGTGTAACATTTACAACCCTCCCATCTCTGGCATCAAGCCCATATCCAAGGAGGATTGGAACATTCTGCTATTTTCAACATTCCTTCCCTCAGCATCCCCCACACATCCCATTCAGACAGGGTAAATGGTCTACTTTATTGTGGCACAAGAAGAGTTGGATTGAAAGGGGTTAACTGAACCTGTTTGTTCAGTGACTGTAATTAATGTCAGTCACCATGGACCCTAATTGTGTCGCTGGAGGGTTTCCCTCTTCTATTAATACAGGACTCCTTTCAATGTGTTATCCCATAGTGTCAACAACAACATCATTCCGGCGCTATCAAGGATCAGCAGCCCCAGCGAGAGAGAGGATAGACCAGAATCTGAGAACAATAGATTGGAATGTTACAACAATGGGTCAGAATCTGAGAACAATAGATTGGAATGTTACAACAATGGGTCAGAACATGAGAACAATAGCTTGGGATGTTACAACCATGGGAAGCAGGAGTTTCTCCTCTTGGTTTGTCCTAGTTACTGCAGATTATTTTTGGCTAACATTAGATGATCGGATCTATTATGCACTGAAGATGATTCAAACGATTTGTTATCCCATCCTCGCTATTATTGGTGTCCCTGGTGAGTCTCTGTGTCCAACGTTTCGAACTATAAACATATTTTACAAATTTAATGTTCTTGTCATGTCAATCTTGGGAAGGCTGAAGCCATTGTCTTCAGTCACTGCCACAAACTCCATTCCCTATCCACTGTCTGCATTCCCCTCACTGCCCAATGTCTGGGGCTGAAGCAGACTGTTTGCTACCTCTGCATCCAGTTGACACTGAGCTGAGTTCATCTCCATATTCTCTCCATCACCAACCCTGCCTATCACCACCTCTGTAATATGTCCCGTCTCCACCTCTGCCTCAGCCCATCTACTGCATAAACCCTCATCTGTGCCTTTGTTAAATCCACACTTGACTATTACAATTCTATCCTGGTCACCTTCCAATTCTATCCTGGTCACCCTCCCAGTTATTAACCTCCATAAACCACAGCCCATCCAGAAATCTGCTGCCTGTGTTCTAACTCACACCAAATCCCGATCACTTATCACCCCTGTGCTCACTGATCTACATTGTCTCCCGGTCTGGCAACACCTTAATTTTAATATTCTCATTCTTGTCTTTGGATCTCTCCATGGCCTGAGCACTCCAATTAGCCCTATTCCCCTCTCGACTTCACATATTCTTGTAAATCTTATGCCTTTGAAACCTTTTTAAATTCCCTTTTGAAAGTGAGTTTCTTTCCCCTCCCTAGCACCTCTGGCTGTGATTTTTACATTAAGGTGCCACTGGTGCCAATGTAACAAAAACCTGGATCTATAAAAACGATGTGAATGGAACAGCCAACCACTTCTAGTGTGGCCAGCACAGTCCCCCATTCTGTGTAGGGATCTAGCCTGGGTGTACTGTGCATTTGTTGTTAGTCTGAGGAGGGGTTTGGAGTAACGTCAATGTCCCTTTCTAGCAGCTAATATGTACATCTTTGAAACTTGGTCCGTGCGTGTCCACTGATCACGTGTGTTAGTCACTCACAACTTAGTATACATTCAGCAGCACCAGGAATCCCCTCTAGTATTTTTAAAAGAACCAGGCTTCCTGGTCCTGAATATTGAGGGACATTTGACATTCAAGAAGAATAGGAAGCTCGGTAAATGTGGAGGGGTGGCACTGTTAATCAGGGATGGTGTTGGGGCATAAGTTCGAGATGACCTTGGTTCAGGAGATCAACATGTAGAATCGATTTGGGTGGAGGTGAGGAATACCAGGAGAAAGAAGTCCCTAGCAGGAGTGGTCTACAGACCTCCTAACAGTAATCACAATGTAGGACATCGTATACAAGAAGAAATATTGTTAACTTGTGATAGACGTACGGCAATAATCATGGCTGATTTTAATCTACATATAAACTGGAAAAATCAGATTGGGAACAGTAGCCCGGATGAAGAGTTCAGAGAATGCTTTCGAGGTAGTTTCTTGGAACAGCACGTTCTGGAAACAACCAGAGATAAGGTTATATTAGACTTCGTATAATGTAATGTGACAGGATTAATTAATGACCTCAGAGTAAAGGCACCGCTCGGTAGCAGCGACCACATTATGACTGAATTTTACATCCAGTTTCAAAGAGAGAAGAGTGGATCTATGATCAGTATTTTAAACTTGAATAAGGGCAACTATTTGGGCATGAAAGTTGAGCTCGCTGAAGTGAACTGGGTTACTAGTCTTGGAGATAGATCAATAGAGAAGCAGTGGCAGACATTTAAGGGGATATTTCAGGAATACTCCATAATAAGTATATTCCTACTATCAGGTGGAGGACCCACCAGTGGTTTAGTAAGAAATTACGGAAAACATCACACTTAACGAAAAGGCAGATAATTGTGCAAAGATGAGTGGCAGTTCAGATGATTGGTCAGAATATAAAGAACAGCAGACAATGGCTAACGGGTTAATCAGGAGAAAGACATTCGAGTATAATAGGAAGCTAGCTAGAAATGTAAAAATGGATTGCAAGAGTTTCTCCGTGTATTTAAAAAGGAGAAGAGTAAGTAAAAAGAGCGTTGGTCCTCTGTACAGTGAGAATGTGGAGTTAATAGTAGATAAAAAGGGAACAGCGGATGCAATGAACAAATATTTTGTTTCTGTCTTCACTATCGAGGATACAAGAAACATTCCAGTAGGAGCTGTAAATCAGGAGGTGGAAGGAAGAGAGAAACTTGGTGAAAATACCAAGCTTTACTGAGCAAACGTATGGAGTTGTGGGCTGAAAAGCCCCGGGTCCTGATGGGCTTCATCCTAGAGTCTTAAAAGAGGTGACTAATGAGGTAGTAGTCGTGTTGTTGTTAATTTTTCAAAGTTCACTAATTTTGGAAAGGTTCCATCAGACTGGAAAGTAATAAATATAACCCCTCTATTCAAGAAGAGGGGGATGCAGAAAGCAGGTAACTATAGGCCAGTTAGCTTGACATCTGTCGTGGGGAAGATGTTTGAATCGATCATTAAGGAGGCTTTCGCTGGGCACTTAGAAATACTCAAGGTAATCGCGAATAGACAGCATTGTTTTGTGAAAGGGAAGTCATCTTTAACCAATTTATTGGAGTTCTTTGAAGGAGTAACATGCGATATGGGTAAAGGGGAGCCCTTTGACATACTGCGCTTGGATTTCCAGAATGCATTAGACAATGTGCCACATAAAAGGTTATTGTGCAAAGTAGGAGCTCATGGTGTAGTGGGTAACATATTAGCTTGGATCAAAGTTTTATTGGCCAGTTGCCGAAAAGAGGGAGTATGCATGAATGGGTCCTTTTCAGATTGGCAGGATGTGACAAGTTGAGTCCATCATGGGTCTGTGCTGGGGCCTCAACATTTTACAATTTATATGAAAGACTTAGATGAGGGAAGCGATGGCATGTTAGCTAAATTTGCAGATGACTCAAAGATGGGTAGGAAAGTATGTTGTGAAGAGTACATAAGGAGGTTGTAGTCCAATATAGATAGGTTGAGTGAGTGGGGAAAAAAATCTGACAGATGGAGTATAATGTGGGAAAATGTGAAGTTGTTCACTTTGGCAGGAGGACTGCAAAATTCCGAGGTGCTGAGGGATCTAGGTTCTGTAGTGCATGAGTCACAAACAGTTAGTAGGTAGGTACAGCAAGTAACAAAGAAGGCTAATGGAATGCTCGCCTTTATTACAAGAGGAATTGAAAATAAAAGTCAGCATGTGATGCTTCAGTTATACAGGGCATTGGTGAGACCACATCTCGAATACTGTCTGTAGTTTTGGTCTCCTTATTTAATGGAGGATGTGAATGCTTTGGAGGCAGTTCAGATGTGGTTTACTAGATTGATACTAAAGAATGAGCAGGTTGTGTTCTGAGTAAAGGTTGGACGGACGGTCTTGTTTTCACTGGAATTTAGAATAGTGAGGGGAGATTTGACTGAAGTTTAAAAGAACCTGAAAGGCCTTGACATGGTGAATGAGGAAAGGATGTTTCCTCTTGTGGGTGAGTCCAGTACTAGGGGGCACTGTTTCGAAATTAGGGGTCGCCGCTTTAGGACAGAGAGGAGGAGAACATTTTTCTCTAGAGGGTTGTGTGACTTTGGAATTCTCTGCCACAGAAGGTGGTGGAGACGGGGTCATTGAATATTTTTAAGGTGGAGATAGATAGATTCTTATCAGGCCAGGGAATGAAAGGTTATCAAGGTTAGATGGGAGTGTGGAATTCGACACACAAACCGATCAGCTATGATCTGATTGAATGGCGGTGCAGACTCGAGGGGCCGAATGGCCTACGTCTGCTCCTAGTTCATATGCGTGTATTTTTTACTCAGCTTGCATGTGAGGTGCTTTTGACTTACTTCTGTTATTGTAAAGTTAGTGGAGGTGCTGTGGATGGTTTTCTGGAGGTTGCGTTGTGAGTTTCTGCAGACATTCATGGAGGACAGAGGATTTGCTAACCGAACTCTGGACGAGTTATGGGGACTGTAGTTACATGACCTACAAATGGAGCAGAGGCTAGAGAGGGGAAACTCTGTAAAGTGGGAAGAGGAGGGGGCTCTGCCCTACCCACCCCGGGTTCTCCAAGAGCAAACAGAGCAATGGTCCTAATATCGAACCCTGGGGAACACCACTGTATACTCACCTGGAGTCTGACCAACAACCTTTCACCATTTCTCTCTGTTTACTTTTCATTAGCCAATGTTATATCCACAATATAACTGTCCCTTTAATCCATAAGGTTCAGTTTTCCTAACCTGTCTATTGAATGTCATTTGATCAACCACCTTTTGAACGTCCATATATATAACTTCAATCACACCACCCTCATCAACCCTCTCCATTGTTTTATCAAAGAACTCCATCAAGTTTACCTCACCACCACCTCTCTCCACTCCTCCACTGTTGTTAAATTATCAGACTGCTTATGCAACATCCAGAACTGGATGAGCAGACATTTCCTCCAATAAAATATTGGGAAGACTGAAACCATTGGGCTGGACTCTGTTGGGCTCCTGATGTAGGTCTCCATGGAGCCACACATCGGGATTGCTGGGCCTGATCTTTCCAGCTGTGCAGAGGCTCATGGCTCCCCGCCCCCTCCCCCCCAACCACTCGGCAGCGGTACCCTCCTTTAAATATTTCAATAAACTTAATGTATACATTTCAGTCCAATTCCCTGTGATCTTACTGACAGCCCGGGATCTTCCATGCAGCGGCTGACACTCACACACCTTCATAATAAAAGCAAAATACTGCAGATGCTGGAAATCTGAAATAAAATCCAGAAATGCTGGAACCACTCAGCAGGTCTGGCAGCATCTGTGGAAAGAGAGGTAGAGTTAACGTTTCGGGTCAGTGACCCTTCTTCTCACACACCGTCGCTTTCCCGTCCAGGGAAAGCCAGCACCACAGTGGTGGGGAAGGGGGGAAAGTAGGATTTTTAGAGTACTGATGGGGTGGGGGGTGGTGGCTGATGCTTGTGGCGGGTGTGGTCAACTCTGCATTAATAGTGTAGGGGAAGAAGGGGCAAACTCTACACTTTGGACAGTTGTTGGGTTGCGAGGGTACTCGGCAGTTTAAGTCTTTGGCGGGGCTGGTGGGAAGGCAACTATACAATGTTAGATTTTTGGGGGAAATGGGCAACATTTTATTTGCAGTGCACTGGCGGGGGTGTGTGTACGGGGTTAAACTTTGCACTTTTTGTGGCAGGTCTGGTTGCCCTTTAAAAATGGCACCAGTGTCTGTACAGAGACAGCTGACAGCACTACTGTTGTCGCTGAGGCCGTCCCTGTTACGTGATTGGGGGTGGAGTGGGCGGCCCGTTCACTGTATTAAAATGAGCCGTCGCCTGCTACATCACAGTGGCACAGCAGACACAGACTGCACATATGGGCTACCAATGTTTCGCACTCCGCTGGGGAGAATAAAATTCAGCCCCTTGTTTTTGCTTCCCGCTCCAATCTCCCTTCCCTCGCTAGCAATTCCTTCCTTCTTCCTAGTAACTGTCTGACATTACTATAGTCTGTTCACAACCTTGGTGTCACATTGGACCACAAAATAGGCTTCTAACCTCACACTGCTCCCATCACCACAATCGCCTATTTCCATCTCTGTAACATCACCTGACTAAATCCCTGCCTCAGCTCATCTGCTGCTGAAACCCTCATTCAAGAAAAGAGGCGCTGCTGGATCTGGTACTTGGGAATGAGGTGGGCCAAGTGGATCAAGTACCAGAAGGGAAGCACTTAAAGGACAGTGGTCATTACATAGAACATAGAACATTACAGCGCAGTACAGGCCCTTCAGCCCTCGATGTTGCGCCGACCTGTGAAACCATCTGACCTACGCTATTCCATTTACATCCATATGTCTATCCAATGACCACTTAAATGCCCTTAAAGTTGGAGAGTCTACTACTGTTGCAGGCAGGGCGTTCCACGCCCCTACTACTCTCTGTGTAAAGAAACTACCTCTGACATCTGTCCTATATCTATCACCCATCAACTTAAAGCTATGTCCCCTCGTGTTTGCCATCACCATCCAAGGAAAAAGGCTCTCAATATCCACCCTGTCCAACCCTCTGATTATCTTATATGTCTCTATTAAGTCACCTCTTCTCCTCCTTCTCTCTAACGAAAACAACCTCAAGTCCCTCAGCCTTTCCTCGGAAGACCTTCCCTCCATACCAGGCAACATCCTAGTCAATCTCCTCTGCACCTTTTCCAAAGCTTCCACATCCTTCCTATAATGTGGTGACCAGAACTGCACGCAATACTCCAGGTGCGGCCGCACCAGAGTTCTGTACAGCTGCAGCATGACCTCATGGCGCCTAAACTCGATCCCACTACGAATAAAAGCTAACACACCATATGCCTTCTTAACAGCTCTATTAACCTGGGTGGCAACTTTCAGGGATTTATGTACCTGGACACCAAGATCTCTCTGCTCATCTACACTACCAAGAATCTTCCCATTAGCCCAGTATTCTGCAATCCTGTTACTCCTTCCGAAGTGAATCACCTCACACTTTTCCGCATTAAACTCCATTTGCCATCTCTCAGCCCAGCTCTGCAGCCTATCTATGTCCCTCTGTAACCTACAACATCCTTCGGCACTATCCACAACTCCACCGACCTTAGTGTCATCCGCAAATTTACTAACCCACCCTTCTACACCCTCATCCAGGTCATTTATAAAAATGACAAACAGCAGCGGCCCCAAAACAGATCCTTGCGGTACACCACTAGAAATTATACTCCAGGATGAACATTTACCATCAACCACCACCCTCTGTCTTCTTTCAGCTAGCTAATTTCTGATCCAAAGCACTAATTCACCTTCAATCCCATACTTCTGTATTTTCTGCAATAGCCTACCGTGGAGAACTTTATCAAACGCCTTACTGAAATCCATATAGACCACATCCACGGCTTCACCCTCATCCACCTGTTTGGTCACCTTGTCAAAAAACTCAATAAGGTTTGTGAGGCACGGCCTACTCTTCACAAAACCGTGCTGACTATCTCTAATGAACTTATTATTTTCAAGATGATTATAAATCCTATCTCTTATAACCTTTTCCAACATTTTACCCACAACCGAAGTAAGGCTCACAGGTCTGTAATTACCAGGGCTGTCTCTACTCCCCTTCTTGAACAAGGGGACAACATTTGCTAACCTCCAGTCTTCCGGCACGATTCCTGTCGACAATGACGACAGAAAAATCAAGGACAAAGGCTCTGCAATCTCCTCCCTGGCTTCCCAGAGAATCCTACGATAAATCCCATCTGGCCCAGGGGACTTATCTATTTTCGCACTTTCCAAAATTGCTAACACCTCCTCCTTGTGAACCTCAATCCCATCTAGCCTAGTAGGCTGTATCTCAGTATTTTCCTCGACAACATTTTCTTTCTCCATCATAAGGTTCAGGCTGACTACATAAAAGGACAAAGGGTAAGAATAATTAACTGAGGGAAGGCCAACTTCAGCGGGGTAAGAATGCAGCTGGGGAAAATAAATTGGAGTCAACGATTGGCAGGAAAACAACAGCTGAACAATGGGCTACCGTCAAAGAAGAGATAGTTTGGACTCAGTCAAGGTATATTCCTTCGACGGGGAAAGGTAATGTATACAAATCCAGAGCTCCCTGAATTACAAAAGAGGTGAGTGACGTAGAGATTAAGATGAAGAAGAAAAAGTGTGCTTATGACAGACGCCAGGCAGACAATCCTACTCAGAACCAGGCAGAGCGGAAGCATAAAAGCAAGTAAGAGAAGTAAAATAGAATATGAGAAGAGTCTGGCGGCTAGAATTAAATGGAGTTCCTAAGTTTTCTATAGACGTATAAACAGGTAGCAAAAGGAGGAGTTGCACCAATTAGGGGCAACACAGAGGATTTGCATATGCATGCAGAGGGCATAGTTGAGGTATTAAATGAATACGTTGCATCTGCCTTTACCAAGTGTAACAAAAGTGATTCTTTTTTGTTAAAAAAAAATATTTCTGAAGGCATTTATGGTTCAGCTGAATAAATGTTAGACCGTTTTTTTTAAATTAAAAATTGAACCACCAAGAGGTCACTGAGAGGGAGCTGGAGTGGCAACAGAGTTACTGGTTATCACAAGGCTCGGATTGGAGATGAAGCCGAAACCCTGGTAGCGGGCAGAAAAGTGATAAGTTCTCCTTTGATTAGACAAGCCCCGTTGTCGCAGAGAACACCTGGGATGGACAGAAAAACTGACAAGCTTTCTGGTTGTCGGTCAGTGTGTGTGGTTTTACCTTCAGGAAGGAGATAACTTCAAGTCTGAAGAAAAAGTCAAGAAAGCAGAGAGGACCACAACCCAGCTCATTTTCCAGAAATTCCAGAACAGACCTTGTGAAGTCAACGGAGTTGAGTCATCTTGTTTCCTGTTTGAAGAAAGCCTGCTAATAATAATTCTCAATGCGGCCTGAAGAGAACTGTTGTCTGGTAACCTGGATGTGTGTGCTCAGAAGTTAGACTGCATGCTGGTTTGGAACAACATAACTCATCTGCTGTTTCCTTCAAAATGGGCAACTAGTTAACCCAAATGCTTTTTGTTTGTAACAGAGCTCTGAGCGAAAAATCTTTTTTTTTAGATCTTGTTTTCGGTTAACCAGTGTATATGTCTGTGTTTGAGTTTTAAGGGACTAAGGTAAAAAAAAAAGTAACTTTAAAATTTGGTTCTGGTTGAAAGGGACTTTGAAGTTTGGTTAAGGTGGGAAGGGGAAGTAAAAAATTAATTGTTGAATTTTTAAAAATTTGATCTGTGTGATATTGTTTTACTTCATTTCTAGTTGAGACTTTTTTATTCGATCCTGGGATGTAGGCATCACTGGCTAGGCCAGCATTTATTACCCATCTCTTCATAACCCTTGAGAAGGTGGTGGTGAACTGCCTTCTTGAATCGCTGCAGTCCATGGGAGGTAGGTTCACTCACAATTGTGTTAGGAATGGACTTCCAGGATTTTGACCCAGCGACAGTGAAGGAATGGCGATATAGTTCCAAGTCAGAATGGTGTATGACTTGGAGGGGAACTTGCAGGTGGTGATCTTCCCATGCATTTGCTCCCCTTGTCCTAGATGGTAGAGGTCGCGGGTTTGGAAGGTGCTGTCTAAGGTGCCTTGGTGCATTGCTGCAGTGCATCTTGTAGACGGAACACACTGCTGCCACTGTGCGTCGGTGGTGGAGGGAGTCAATGTATGTGGATGGTGTGCCAATCAAATAGGCTGCTTTGTCCTGGATGATGTCGAGCTTCTTGAGTGTTGTTGGAGCTGCAGCCATCCAGGCGAGTGCAGAGTACTCCATCACACTCTTGACTTGTGCCTTATAGATGGTGGATAGGCTTTGTGGAGTCAGGAGGTGAGTTACTCGCTGCAGGATTCCTGGTCTTACACCTGCTTCATTTATGATAAACTGTTAATTGTTTAGTTCAGTAAAGTGTGTTCTATTGTGATGAGAATAGTGTATCTGATGGACTGTTTCAGCAAGTGGGAAAATGAGAAACAAATGTTGTGACCTGTGGAGAAGCAGGGCTGAATTAACAGTGCACTCCTCTCGCCTCGGGTCATAACACAAGGAAGAAGGTACAACACAGGCAATGGCGAAAGAGCAGGTAATTAAGAAACAAGAAGGGTTTAAAATTGATAAAGTGGACATATTAGATAGGCTATCTAGAGGTAAAGTGAATAAAGCACCAGGGCCAATGAGGTGCATCCAAGGATTATGAGGGAAGTGAGGGTGGAAATCGCAGAGGCACTGGCCATAAATTCTCAATCTTCCTTAGACTTGGGGTGATGCTGGAGGACTGGAGAATTGCAAATCTTACATCCTTGTTCAAAAATGGGTGTAAAGATAATCCCAAGAACTCCAGGCCAGTCAATTTAACTGCAGTGGTGGGGAAACTTCTAGTAATAATAATTCGGGACAAATTAATAGTCACATGGACAAATTCGGGTTAAGTAAGGAAAACAGCATGGATTCCTGAAGGGTAAATACTATTTAACTAACAGCCTGGAGATTTTAGAAGGTAACAGAGAGGGTTGATGAAGGCAATGCTATTGATGTGGTGTATTGTATTTACAAAAGACATTTGATACTGTGCCACATAACAGACTTGTGAGAAAACTTATAGTTCATGAATGAAAAGGGACGGTAACAACATGGATACGGCTTTGGCTGAATGGCAGGAAAGAAAGAATTGTAGTTTGTGAATGCTTTTTGGGGGCTGGAGGAAAGGCTGGAGGTCCCCAGGGATCAGTGTTGGCACCCTTGATTTTCCTGATATATATTACAAGAGCGACGTCTCAATTCATTCCATCTTCGCTGCCTCCGGAGAATCCTTGGCATCAGGTGGCAGGACCATATCTCCAACTTCCTCGAGGCGCCCAATACCCCCAACATATACACCCTAATGAGTCAGCAGCGGTTGAAATGGCTTGGCCATGTGAGCCACATGGAAGATGGTAGGATCCCCAACGACGCATTGTACAGCGAGCTTGTCACTGGTATCAGACCCACCGGCCGTCCGTGTCGCCGCTTAAAAGACATCTGCAAACGCGAAATGAAGTCCTGTGACATTGACCACAAATTGTGGGAGTCAATTGCCAGTGATCCCTAGAGCTAGCAGATAGCTATAAAGGCGGGTCTGAAGAATGGCGAGTCGAAGAGACTTAACAGTCAGCAGGAAAAAAGACAGAAGCACAAGGAGAGAGCCAACCATGAAATAGCCTCGACAACCAATTTTATCTGCAGCGCCTGTGGAAGAGCCAATTCACTCTAGAATTGGCCTTTGTAGCCACTCCACGTGCGGCTCCACAAACCACTGACCACCTCCAGGTGCTTACACATTTTCGCCCGAGACAAGGAGGCCAAAGAAGGTAACTGACCAAGACCATGGTGTTCAGGGCACAATTTCAGAGTTTGCAGATGATACGAAACGTGGAAGCATTGTGAACTGTGAGGAGGATGGTGTTGAATTTCAAAAGTACTTAGACAACTTGGTGGAAAGGGCAGGCAGGTGGTAGATGCATTTCAATGCAGAGAAATATGAAGTGATTCATTTTGGTCGGAAGAATATTGAGATAATGTAAAATAAAGGGCACCATTCTAAAGGAGCAGAGAGACCGAGGTGTATATGTGCATAAGTCATTGATGTTGGCAGGAGAGGTTGAGAGAGCATTTAATATAGCATACAGTATCCTGGGCTTTATTAACAGGGACATTCAGTACAAGAGCAAGGAAGTTATGTTGAACTTATATAAAACACTGATTCAGCCTCAGCTGAAGTATTCTGTCCAATTCTGGGCACCACACTTTAGGAAGATTGTGAGGGCATTGGAGAGAGTACAGAAAAGATCCATGAGAATGCTTCCAGGCATGAGGAATTTCAGTTATGAAGATAGACAGGAGAAGTTAGGATCATTTTCCTTGGAGAAGAGAAGACTGAGAGGTGAGTTGATTTGATAGAGTTGTTCAAAACCATGAGGGGTCTGGACAGAGGAGATAGAAAGAAACTGTTTCCACTCGTGAAAAGAATCGAGAACGAGAGGGCACAGATTGAAATTAATGGGTAAGAGAGGCAGAAGTGACATGAGGCAATACTTTCTCACGCAAGGAATGGCTAAGGCTAAGGACTGGAATGTACTGCCTGAGAATGTGATGGAGACAGGTTCAATTGAAGCATTCAAAATGCAATTAGACTGTTATCTGAAAAGGAAGAATGTGCAGGGTTATGGGGAGAAGGCGGGGAATGGCACGAGGTTAATTGCTCTTTCGGAGAGCCGATGTGTACATGATACACTGAATAGCCTCTTTCTGTGCTGTAACAATTATGTGATTCCCTGATTCATGCCTTTGTTACCTCTGTGCATAACTATTTCGACTCACTCCTGGCTGATCTCCCACATTCTACACTCTGTAAACTTGAGGTCATCCAAAACTCTGCTGCCCATGTCCCAGCTCACACCAAGTTTTCTTCCTCTATCACTGACCGACATTGGCTCCCAGTCAAGCAATGTCTTGATTTTAAAATTCTCATCCTCGTTTTCAATACCTCCATCGAACAAAGAACAAAGAACAAAGAAAATTACAGCACAGGAACAGGCCCTTCGGCCCTCCAAGCCTGCGCCGATCCAGATCCTCTATCTAAACATGTCGCCTATTTTCTAAGGGTCTGTATCTCTTTACTTCCTGCCCATTCATGTATCTGTCTAGATACATCTTAAAAGACGCTATCGTGCCCGCGTCTACCAGCTCCGCTGGCAACGTGTTCCAGGCACCCACCACCCTCTGCGTAAAGAACTTTCCACGCATATCCCCCCTAAACCTTTCCCCTCTCACTTTGAAGTCGTGACCCCTAGTAATTGAATCCCCCACTCTGGGAAAAAGCTTCTTGCCATCCACCCTGTCTATACCTCTCATGATTTTGTACACCTCAATCAGGTCCCCCCTCAACCTTCGTCTTTCTAATGAAAATAATCCTAATCTACTCAACCTCTCTTCATAGCTAGCGCCCTCCATACCAGGCAAAATCCTGGTGAACTCCTCTGCACCCTCTCCAAAGCTTCCACATCCTTTTGGTAATGTGGCGACCAGAACTGCACGCAGTCTTCCAAATGTGGCCGAACCAAAGTCTTATACAACTGTAACATGACCTGCCAACCCTTGTACTCAATACCCCGTCCGATGAAGGAAAGCATGCCCTATGCCTTCTTGACCACTCTATTGACCTGCGTTGCCACCTTCAGGGAACAATGGACCTGAACAGCCAAATCTCTCTGTCCATCAATTTTCCCCAGGACTTTTCCATTTACTGTATAGTTCACTCTTGAATTGGATCTTCCAAAATGCATCACCTCGCATTTGCCCTGATTGAACTCCATCTGCCATTTCTCTGCCCAACTCTCCAATCTATCTATATTCTGCTGTATTCTCTCACAGTCCCCTTCACGATCTGCTACTCCTCCAATGTTAGTGTCGTCTGCAAACTTGCTAATCAGACCACCTATACTTTCCTCCAAATCATTAATGTATATCACAAACAACAGTGGTCCCAGCACGGATCCCTGTGGAACACCACTGGTCACACGTCTCCATTTTGAGAAACTCCCTTCCACTGCTACTCTCTGTCTCCTGTTGCCCAGCCAGTTCTTTATCCATCTAGCTAGTACACCCTGGACCCCATGCGACTTCACTTTCTCCATCAGCCTACCATGGGGAACCTTATCAAACGCCTTACTGAAATCCATGTATATGACATCGACAGCCCTTCCCTCATCAATCAACTTTGACACTTCCTCAAAAAATTATGTTAAGTTGAATGACCTTCCCTGCACAAAACCATGTTGCCTATCACTGATGAGCCCATTTTCTTCCAAATGGGAATAGATCCTATCCCTCAGTATCTTCTCCAGCAGCTTCCCTACCACTTACGTCAGGCTCATCGATCTATAATTACCTGGATTTTCCCTGCTACCCTTCTTAAACAAGTGGACAACATTAGCAATTCTCCAGTCCTCCTGGACCTCACCCGTTTTTAAGGATGCTGCAAAGATATCTGTTAAGGCCCCAGCTATTTCCTCTCTCGCTTCCCTCTGTAACCTGGGATCGATCCCATCCGGACCTGGGGACCTGTCCACCTTAATGCCTTTTAGAATACCCAACACTTCCTCCCTCCTTATGCCGACTTGACCTAGGGTAATCAAACATCTGTCCCTAACCTGAACCTCCGTCATGTTCCTCTCCTCGGTGAATACCGATGGAAAGTACTCGTTTAGAATCTCACCCATTTTCTCTGACTCCACGCATAACTTTCCTCCTTTGTCCTTGAGTTGGCCAATCCTTTCTCTAGTTACCATCTTGCTCCTTATATATGCTCCCTATCTCTGTAATATCCTGCAGCTCCACAATCCGCCAAGATATCTGTGCATCTCTAATTCTGACCTCTTGTGCATCCCTGATTTTCATCACTCCACCACTAATATCTGCACCTTTAGCTAATGAGGCTCCAAGTTCTAGAATACCCTCCCTTCACCTCTCTGCTTCTCCAACTCGCTTTCATCCTTTAACACTCCTGTTAAAACCTACTTCTTTGGCCAAGCTTTAAACTAGTATCTCATTTCAGGGAAGCACCTTGGGACATTTCATTATGTTAAAGGCGCTGTATAAATATAAATTGTTGTTGAAGTTTGCCAAACATGATTTGTTATTACCAGACCCCTGCTGCTTCTTGTCTGTTATCGTATGTTTTTCAAAGAAACGAATATATTTATCCTGGGTTGTGACCCCATGAAATTTCTCCAGTAGTGATGCGTGTCTGACTGCTCAGTAATTACAGGGTTTACTCTATCTCTCCTTTTCTAAACAGTGTGTAACAATTACAGTGCTCCAGTCCTCTGTCATCGCTCCCGTATCCAAGGAGGATTGAAAGATTCTGGCCAGTGCCTCTACTATTTTCACCATTCCTTCCCTCAGTAATCCTCACGCATCCTGTCCAGAGTAAATTTTCTGCTTTATTGTGGTATGCAAGGTGTCGGAATGAAAGAGGTTAACGGAATCTATTTGCTCAGTGACTGTAAGTAATGTCAGTCTCTATGGAACCTAATTATTTCACTGGAGGTGCTCCATCTTCTAATAGTAAGGGACTCTTTTCAATGTGTTTTCACATATTGTGAGTGGGAGCATCATCCCTGGCACTAATAGGGACCAGCGTCTCCAGAGAGAGGGGGAGGATAGATCAGAATCTGAGGACAATAGATTGGAATCTGACAACAATGGGTCAGAATCTGAGAACAATAGATTGTAATGTTACAAAAATGGGCAGGGGATTATCCTGGGATCTTGACACTCTTTCTGCATACTATGATCGGCTACCATTAGCATCTCGCATCAATTACGCAGTGAAGATTATTCAATACATTTACTATCTCATCCTTGCTATTGTTGGTGTTCCTGGTAAGTCTCTATATCCAGCTCTTCATTCTCTAAACCATGTTAAACTGCATTACTGTACTTCTCATTTACTCTGCCCTTGCTGATTTTGGTATCCCTCCAGCTATTATCTTTATATAACCATTGCTAACCGCATTATGGTTTGTGTAATTTAATCTCTCATCTTTGCTTCTGTTGTTGCCCTGGTAAGACTCTAGTTCCAGCCATGAGATATGTAAACCTTGCTTCACTGAAATACTGATTTGGAATTTATTTATTTTTTTGAAGACTGAAGGTAGTGTCATTGGTCTCCATAAGAAACTTCATACCCTATTTGTGAACCACTTACCTTTCACTGGCCAGTGTCTGAGACTGAACAAGACAGTCTACAACCTCTGTAGTAATTTAAACCTGAGCTGATTTCATCTCCATATTCCCTCCATCAACAAACATGCCTACTACCACCTCTGCAATACCTGCCGTCTCCACCTCGGCCTCAGCCCATCTGCTGCATAAACTCTCATCTGTGCCTTTGTTAAATCTACACGTGACTATTCCAGTTCTATCATGGTCACCTTCCCAGTTATAAACCTCCATAAACCACAGCCCAGCCTGCGGTGGTGTCTCAGTGAACATCAACGTCAGCTCGAGGAACAAAACCTCATTGTCTGATTAGGCATTCTACAGACTTCCAGACTGAACATTGAGTTCAATAATTTCAGATCAATACTGGCTCTTTTAATTATTTTGCTTTATCATTTTTTTTGCCATGTCCTGGCCTTAAACTGGATTTTTTTATGTTGCTGCTTTTGGATTGGGCTGTTCATTATTTTGTCATTTAACACCTTTGCTGCAATAACGCTTTGTCTTTCACCACACCACAAGCACACTCTCTTTGCCTTTGCCCCATGACCTCCTTGTCAGTTAATCTCTATGACCCTCTGTCCTTTCAACACCTCTTTTTTCTCTTTTGCCCCACCCTTGCTTTATTTCCTTAAAACCTGACCTTTCTAACCTTTGCCAATTCTGATGAAAGGTCACAGGCCTGAAGCGTTAACTCTGCTTCACTCTCCACAGATGCTTCCAGACCTGCTGAGTCTTTCCAGCACTTTTTGTTTTCATTTAAGACATGTAGTGGAGTTCCCCAGGGATCAATGTTGGGATCGTTTTTCTTCCTGACAAATATTAATGACATGGACCTTGGTGCACAGAGCATAATTTCAAAGTTTGCAGATGATGCAAAACTTGGAAGCATTGTGAACTGTGAGGAGGATAGTGTAGAAATTCAAACGGACATAGACAAGTTGGTGGAATGGAAAGACAGGTGGCAGATGAAGTTCAATGTGGAGAAATGTGATGTGATTCCTTTCGATAGGAAGAACATGGAGAGGAAATATAGCATAAATTGTACAACTCTAAAGAATGTGCAGGAGCAGAGGGACCTGGGTGTATATATGCATGGGTCATTGAAGTTGGCAGGAGAGGTTGAGAGTGGTTAATAAACCAGACAGTATCCTGCACTTTATTCACAGCAGCATGGAATGCAAAAGCAAAGAGGTTATTTTGAACTTGTGTGAGACACTAGTTCGGCCTCAGTTGCAGTATTACGTCTAGTTCTGGGCACCACACTTTAGGTAACGTGAAGACATTGGGGAGTGTACATAAACATTCACAAGAATGGTTCCAGAGATGAAGAATATCAGTAATGAAGAGAGACTGGAGAACTGGGAACATTTTCCTTAGAGAAGAGAAGGCTGAGAGGAGATTTGAAAAAAAGGGATTCACAATTATGAGGTGTCTGGACAGAGTGGATCGGAAAAACTCTCCCCACTCCTGAAAGGTTCCAAAACGAGAGGGCAAAGAATTAAAGTAATTGGTAAAAGAAGCAGAAGTAACATGAAGAAAACTTTTTCACACAGCGAGTGGTTAAGGTCTGGAATGCACTGCCTGAGAGTGTGGTGGAGGCAGATTCAATCGAGGTAAACAGGAGGAAATTGGATAGCTGTGTGAAAAGGAAAATTGTACAGAGTTACAGGGAGAAGGCAGGGAAGCGGTACTAGATAAATTGCTCTTTTGGACAGCCAGTGCAGACACGATGGACTGAATGGCCGCCTGTAACAATTCTGTGATTCTGTGACAGTTGACCACAAAATGAGCTTCCACCGTTATATTCTTGCCATCACTATCACCACCTATTTCCACTTCAATAACATTGCCTGATTTCACCCCTGTCTTAACGCATCCGCTGCTGAAGCTCTCAGTCATGCTTTCATTACCTGTAGACTGGACTATTCGAACTCATTCTCCCACATTCTACTATCTGTAAACTTGAGGTCATCTAAAACTCTGCTGCCTGTGCCTTAACTCACAGAAAGTCTCATTCCCCGATCACTGACCGACATCAGCTCACAGTCAAGCAATGTCTTGATTTTAAAATTCTCATTCTTGTTTTCCAATCCCTCCATTGCCTCACCCCTCACTAACTCTGGAATCCCCTCCAGCCCCACAAACCTCTGAGATATCTCTGCTCCTCGAATTCTGACCTCTTGTGCATCCCTGATTTTAATTACTCCACCATTGTGGCCACACCTTCAGTTGCCTCGGCCCAAAGCACTGGAATACGCGCCCTGCACAGCTCCATCTCTCCATCTCTCCACCTCGCTTTTATCCTTTTAGACACTCCTTTAAAACTTGCCTCTTTGACCAAGCATTTGGTCACCTAACATAATATCTCCCTTGGTGGTTCAGTGTTATACTTTGTTTCATAATGCTGCTGTGAAGTACCTTGGGATAAGTTCTTGCTGAACTTTGCCAGACATGAATTGTCATTAGCATATCCATGTGGCTTGAAATTTATTATGCTATGCTTTTCCAAGCAAATAATATTTCTGTCCTGGGTTGTGAAATTTCACCACCACTGACGTCAGATTGACTGGACAGTACAGGGTTTACCACATCCCTCCTTTTTGTAAACTAGGTGTATAATTTGCAGCCCTCCAGTGCTCTGTCATCACTCCTATATCAAGAGAGAATTGATAGATTCTGTGCAGTGCTTCTTCCATTTGCACCATTCCTTCTCTCACCAACCCTCAGAATTCCCATCCAGACCGGGTAAATGTTCTAGTTTATTGTGATACAAAAAGTGTTGGATTGAAAGGGGTTAACTGAACCTGTTTGTTCAGTGACTGCAATTAATGTCAGTCTCCATGGACCCTAATTGTGTCACTGGAAGATTTCCCTCTTCTATTAATAAGGGGCTCCTTTCAATGTGTTATCACATAGTGTCAGTGGGAGTATCACATCACTCCCGGCACTAACAGGGATCAGCGGCTCTGGAGAGAGGGACAGGAAAGATCAGAATCAGAGTACAATAGATTGGAATGTTACAACAATGAACAGGAGTTTCATCTGGGAGTTTAACTTTCTTTCTGCAGATTATGATCAGTTCTCATTAAACAGTCGGATCTATTACTCACAGAGGAATATTCAATACATTTACTACCCCTTCCTGGCTATTATTGATGTCCCTAGTAAGTCCTTGTATCTAGCTATTAATTCTATAAACCATGTTTAACTGCATTACCATTCTTGTCATTTCCGCTGCCCTCCTTGCTGCTGTTGTTATTCCTGGCAAATTTCTGTCCCCAGATATTAGCTCTATAAACCATTGCTATGTGCATTAGAGTACTTGTAATTTACTCTCCCATCTTTGCTGCTGTTGCTGTCCCTGGTAAGTCTCTATTTCCTGCTATGAGATCTGTAAAATTTGTTTCACTGAAATAATGTTCTTGCTATTTAAATTTGGGAAGAGTTTAGTTGTCACTGGTCTCCATAAGAAATTCCATCCACTATCCATGAACCATGATCTCCTCATTGCCAAATATCTGAGGCTGAACCAGACAGTTTGCAACCTCTGTGTTCTATTTAAATCTGAGCTGAGTTCATCTCCATATTCTCACCAACCCTGCCGACTATCACCTCTGTACTAACACACATCTCCACCTCTGCCTCAGCCTATCTGCTGTATAAACATTCATCTGTGCCTTTGTTAAATACACACTTGACTATCCCAATTCTATCCTGGTCACCCTCCCATTTATAAACCTCCATAAACCACAGCCCATCCAGACTCTGCTGCCTGTATTCTAACTCACACCAATCCCGATCACCCATCACCCTTGTGCTCACTGATTTACATTGACTCCCAGTCTGGCAGCACCTTAATTTTATTATTCTCATTCATGTGTTTGAATCCCTCCATGGCCTCACCCCTCCAGTTAGTCCCATTCCCCTGACAGTTCCCATATTCCTTTTGGCCTTCTAGTATTTTCTTCAATTAGCTTTAAAAATAAACTTCACCCCCTCTTTATTCTACCACTGACCACGGTTTTCAGCTCCACAGGGCCCAACGTCATGGACGCTTGGATCCATAAAAAGGTATGAGCTGAGCTGCCAGTCATTTCCAGTGCTCCATGCTGGACAGGGATTTAGACCTGGTTTATCAAGCATGTGCTGGTAGTGTGAGGAAGGGTCTGAATATGGTGCCAATCAGCCATTGCAGCAGCTTTGATATATGTCTTTGAAACTTGGCCTGTGCATGTCCACTGACCACCTGTGTTAGTCATTCTCAGCTGAACATATATTCAGCAGCACGAGGAGCCCCTCTAGTGTTATTTAAAAGGACCAGACATCCAACTTACAGGTGAGGGGATTTTGAATTACTTTTGCTATTGTAAAGTTAGTGGAGGTGCTGTGGATGGTTTTCTGGAGGTTGTGTTGTGAGCTGCTGCAGACATTCAGGCAGGACAGAGGATGTGGTGACCCAAGACTGGACGAGGTATGAGAGCACTTTTCCTACCTTACCTGCCCCAGGAGTAGTGTGTGAGGTGACTCTGATTCAAAAAGGAGTTAGTCACAGAGCTGTGTCACCTCCTGCAACACATGGAGCCTCACACCAGAGTGATGACGGAGCTGTCAGTGGACGTTAAGATCGCAGTTTCATTGAAACTCTATGTATTTGGATATTTCCAGGCAGGAGCAGGAGACATATCCAGTATTGAGTAGTAGAGGTTGATGGAGTTCAGAAGAGTGAGGGAGGGATCTCATAGAAACCTGCAGAATTTTAATCAGTCTGGACAGACTAGATGCAGGAAGGATGTTCCCGATGTTGGGGTGTCCAGAACCAGGGGCAACAGTCTAAGGATAAGGGGTAAACCTTTCAGGACTGAGATGAGGAGAAATTTCTTCACCCAGAGAGTGGTGAGCCTGTGGAATTCGCTACCACAGGGAACAGTCGAGGCCAAAACATTGTATGTTTTTAAGAAGGAGTTAGATATAGCTTTTGGTTCTAAAGGGATCAAAGGATATGGGGGGAAAGATTACTGAGTTGGATGATCAGCGATGATCATAACGAATGGTGAAGCAGGCTCGAAGGACCGAATGGCCTACTTCTGCTCCTATTTTCTATGTTTCTATGTTTCCCTGCTTTTGTATCCTTGCCTCCAAGATCTGATATGTTTTACTAAACACTCTCTTAATAAGTCCTACCAACTGCAATGATAAATGCAGATGGAGCCCCAGGTCCCTCTGCTCCTGCACAATGTTCAGAACTGTGCTATTAAGTCTATCTTGCCTTCCTATTCCTTCTGGCATAAGGCATCACCTCACACTCCTCTGTATTAAATTCCACCTGCCATTTCTCTGTTAATTCTGCTGGATTGTCGATATCCTGTTGCAGGCAGTTTGTCTCATCCTCAGTGTTTGCCACGCGTCCAAGTTCGGTGTCATTGGCAAACCTTGAAATTCTGCTCTGTATTCCAAGATCCAAGTCATTTATATATAGCAAAAAAAAAAGTGGTCCTAGCACTGACCCTTGGGGAACATTACTGCCTACCATCCTCCAGTCTGAAAAACAACCATTTAACACTACTCACCCTTTTCTTTCCATCAATCAATATTTGATCCAATTGGATGCTAATCCATGTCATTCAATTTTGTTATCCAACATTTTAGAACATAGAACATAGAACAGTACAGCACAGTACAGGCCCTTCGGCCCACGATGTAGTGCCGAACCTTTAACCTACTCTAAGATCAAACTACCTACACACCCTTCATTCTACTATCATCCATGTACCTATCCAAGAGTCGCTTAAATGTCCCTAATGTATCTGCTTCTACTACCGCCGCTGGCAGTGCGTTCCACGCACCCACCACTCTCTGTGCAAAGAACCTACCTCTGACATCTCCCCGAAACCTTCCTCCAATCATCTTAATATTATGCCCCCTTGTGATAGCCCTTTCTGCCCTTGGAAAATGTCTCTGGCGATCCAATCTATCTATGCCTCTCATCATCTTGTACCCCTCTGTCAAGTTACCTCTCATCCTTCTTCGTTCCAACGAGAAAAGACCGAGCACCCTCAACCTTTCTTCGGAAGACATGCCCTCCAGTCCAGGCAGCATCCTGGTAAATCTCCTCTGCACCCTCTCTAAAGCTTCCACATCCTTTTGTGTGGTACTTCATCAAACGCTTTCTTAAAATCCATGTAGACCATCCACCACATTCTTTTCATCAACCTGCTCTGTTACTTCATCAAAATAAATTCAATTAGTTCATGAAAGCATGATCTGCTTTTTAAAAATCCGTGCGGACAACCCTTAATTAACTCAAACATCTCCTAGTGTGTGTTGATTTTTTTCCCGCTGATTTAGTTTCTAAAACCTTCCTCACCACTGATGTTAAAGTAACTGACCAGTAGTTACGAGGCCTGTGTGTTGTCCATTCCCATTGATAATTCTGGGAGGTGAGGGTGACCATCTATGTCATCGTTTTGTCGCTCAGCAGGGAGAAGCAGAATGAGAGATCCCGTGGCTTTGTCAGGATAGCGGGAATCCTGATGGTGGAGGTGTCTCTGCGGGGGCCCCATGTCAATGGGGAGAAGTAAAGGAACTGAAAGAACTCTCACTCCATTAATGTACAGTTGGTGTGTGAGCATGTCCAGTACATCATGTTGGTGAATGTTGACTACCCTGTCAGCAGCCACCACACCTTCATTCTGAAGCAGTCAGCCATTCTCAACACTTAGGGCTTCCATACAGAACCAGAATGTGGCTCCTCGGAGGCAAAGAAAAAAACCGTCTAGACACAGCTCATGTTTCGACAGCCCCAAACCACCTACCACCGCCACCCAACCTCCCACAATTAACATGTGTATAATGTGAGCAATGGAGTCACCAGGAACATGGTGGGACAGACCATCGGTGTGATGAAGCAATGCTTTCAATGTCTGAACCGCACGGGGAGAGCCCTTCAGTACACACTGGAGCAGGTGTCCAATTTCATGGTGTTCTGCTGCACCCTTCATATCATCACCATCATGAGGACACAGGCATGGGCACCAGGAATCCGGAGGACACCTCAGGAGGAGGAGGAGGACGCAGGGAGGATATTTCCTGGACGCCTTCGAACTAGACAGGCTGTCGGAGAGTCCCTGCTAAGATATTGTTTCCCATAGGACAACTTCCCTTTCCCACCATGGATCCCCCAATCTCCACCATTTCACCCATCTGAGACACCCCATCACAGTGTCCCCTTGGTCACCATCCTGTAATAAAAACCACCAACATAAACCTTTTCAGTAACATCTTTATCCAATAACACATCCAATTATACAAAAGGAAAATGGAACTATTCACCCTTGTATATTCCCTTAGTCTCTGTCTTGTGCGTTCCCTCGACTTGCCTCGTGCTCCCCAGTGTTTCCCTAGTGACTGCAGCATGGCTGGTGGAAGATTGCTGACTTTCATTCGGGGAGACTGCAGATGACCTTTCAGGTCGTCCTCGAGCAGCTCTGGGCCTTGAGAGCTTCGATTCAAACTGTACCACCTCGACATAGGCAGCAGCCCATTAATGTTCTGATCTGAGTCCTGTGTATTATAGCACGTTTGTGACCTCGCTGTCCGGGAGCTGCCACATGCACTATCCTTTCCCCCTGCCATGGCTGCAGTTCGTGCGTGTTCAATGAATCAGCATGTGCAGATTCCGACTCTATACCAGCCTCTAAGGCACACACAGTGGAAGCATTTGAGCTGGAGGCTGTCAGTATCAGACTAAGTGATGGGGCTTCACCATCAGTCCTGTGCTGATGCTCTCTCTCTGTCTCCTGGAGCTGCTGTGACTGGGAAGCTGGCAGTTTTGGGGTACCATTGGGAAGTGTAAAATCAGAAGGGTCGTATTGGGATGAGAGATTGTGGGTGGGTTGGAAAGCAGGAGGTCCATGATCCCACCATCTCCAGCTTGTACATCATCCCAGACAGCAGGATGCAGGGGGATGTGGGAGTTAATAAGGGGCATAAGGCAGGAACATAGCATCATCCTGAATGCTCTCGGAGATGCCGGATGCCAGGGGCTCTGTCACAGCCGGTCCCATGATGTGAAGAACCATCTCCTCCCTCAAGCTCAGGGGATGAAGGTATGCCTGGTCACTCGCCGGTTCACTTGCTGCTCCCTGTGATTATGGGTCGCCTTGTCCTGTAAGAAAGAAGGCAGAATATTAATGATTGTTTTACACTGTGTTTTGATGATGTGCCTGCCATAGCTGAATAGCTGTAGGTAATTGGAGGCAGTGAGAGGTGGGTGTGAGACTGCTATCAGTACAAGGTGTGGGAGGGTGAGGTGGAGTATGTGAATGTTAGGTGTGAGTCCTGAGTGTTAGGGACTGCTGATGGGTGAATGATGGGGGTGTGGTGCATTGAGCAGTGTGAGAGGTTGATGATGTTGGGGGTAGGGGATGCCATTTGGAGATTCATTCAATGACATTGACCACCCGTATGAGCTCATTAAACTTCTTCTGGCTCTGCTGCCAGATTCTCGTGGCGAGAATTCTTGCATTGACCTCCCTGGCCACCTTCACCGATTCCCTTCGGAGGACGTTCCTTGGGAGTCTCCACCCCACCACACGGAAACAGAGCCTCTCTCCTCCTGTCACCCTTCGTAACTAAGACATCCATCCCCACATCCGTGAACCACAGAAACCTGTGTTGCAGTGTGCTATTTACCTTGTCTCCAATTGCAGAATTTACAGTGAGCAGCAGCAGCCTCCAGTGAATCAATGCATCTTCTCTTTGAGAGGGACAGACTGCGTTTAAAAGCTGAACCTGGCTGAAACATGTGTCAGCCTCACACACCTTTAGGGCCCTGTTAAGCATCCAGACAGACAGCAGCGCGGGTTACCCGGGGTGGCACATAGAATTCATGGAAATGAGGAGGCAGCAGGAAGTGTGTTCGTCACCTGCCTCAACAGGAACGGGCACGGGCAGATCATGATCCCTCTGCCCAAAAACACGACGTACTCTCTATTTCTATTTGCTGTTCTCTCTTTCACACTTACTCTCTGTCTTTCTCTCCCTCTTCACTCACTTTCTCTTGCTCACAAAATAAGAGATTGATGCAGCACAGAAGAAGGCTATTCGGCCCTTTGTGTCAGTGCTGTCTCTTCGAAAGAGCCATATAATTAGTTCTTCTTTCCTCCTCTTTCCCCAGACTCCTGTTTTTCTTTTCCTTTTCAAGTATTTGCTAAATTGCCTTTTGAATGATATTATTGAATCTGCTTCCACCATGTTTTCAGCCAGTGAATTCCAGATCCCAACAACTCGCTGTGGAAGAAAATTCTCCTCATTTCACCTCTGGTTTTTTGTCAATTACCTTCAGTCTGTGTCTTCTTAATACTGAACGTTAGATTTTTGGATTTAGATACACAGCACTGGAACAGGCCCTTCGGCCCACCGAGTCTGTGCCGACCATTAGCCACCCATTTATACTAATCCTACACTAATCCCATATTCCTACCACATCCTCACCTGTCCCTATATTCCCCGACCACCTACCTATACTAGGGGCAATTTATAATGGCCAGTTTACCTATCAACCTGCAAGTCTTTTGGCTGAGGGAGGAAACCCACAAACTCCACACAGGCAGTACCCATAATATGAGGCTGCAATGCTTACCACTGCAACACTGTGCCAACCCTGTTTCTGACACTGGAAACAGTTTCACATTGATTACCTTATCAAAACCCTTCATAATTTTGAATTTTATATCAAATTTCCCCTTACCTATCACTGCTCTAATGAGAACAATCCCAGCTTTTCGAATCTATCCACGTAACTGTATTCCCAGATCCCTGGTACCATTCTAGTAATTCACCTCTGTATCTTCACTACGTCCTTGACATCCTTACCAATGTGTGGTGATCAGAATTGGACACAATTCTCCATCTGGGACCTAACCAATGATGTATAAATATCAGCTTTTCCTCCTGAGTTTTATTACTCTGTGTCTCTCTCTCTAACACCAAGGACACTGCATGCTACTAACTAAGATCTGTGTGTTTACACCCTCGGTCTCTCTAATCATGCACTCACTCGATAATGGTACCATTTATTTTATATTTTTTTCTTCTCATACTTCCTACCCAAATGTCTCACTTCACATTTCAATGTGTTAAATTCCATCTGCCATGTTCCTGCCCATTTCATCAGTCAGTTTCTGTCCTCCTGAAGTCTGTTACTATCCTTCTCACTGTTTATTAACATTTCTGAGTTTCCTTCCATCTGAAAACTTGAACATTACCCCCTCTGTACACAAGCCCACTGCATTAGCATGCAACAACAGGGATCCCAACAGTCACCCTGGGGAACCCCACTGTGTACTTCGCTCCAGCTGAAAAACAGCCATTATTCCCCACTCTCTGATACCTGTCACCTGGCTAATTTCTTGCATGCTGGGATTGAAAAAGAAAAAAAAGGACTTCCATTTATGTAGCGCCTTTCATGACAACTGCATGTTCCAAAGCAAGTGACAATCAACGTATACTTATAATGCCGACTCACTCTTGTACTGTTGGAAAAAGGGCAGCCAATTTTCGCACAGCAAGATCCCACAAGCAGCAATGTGATAATGACCAGATCTGTTTTTATGATGTTGCTTGATGGATAAATATTGTCCAGGCCACAGGGAATAAATCCCCTGATCTGCTGCTAAATAATCCCACAGGATCATTAGCATCCACCTGAGAGGGCAGATGGGGCCTTGGTTTAACGTTTCATTCGAAAGACTGCTCATCTGATAGCGCAATACTCCCTCAGTACTGTCGCTGCACTGTCAGCCTTGATTCTTGTGAAAAAGTCATTTCATGACACTTGATCCTGGAAGCTTGTGACTGAAAGTGGAGAGAGCTACAAACTGTGCCTCGGCTGACTTTGGCCCTTTAATCCCATGTGTTTCTAATTGGGTCACACGGCTGTTATATAGTACTTTATCAAACACCTTTTGAAACGATAGGAAAATTGTAAAAGTACAGGCAGGAAAAGTCATAGAAACATGTAATAGCATTGCATGGAAGGGGGTCATTTGGTCTATGAAGTCTATGCTGGCTCTTTTGATGAGTTTCCAGTGAGTTCCACACCCTGGATCTTTCCCAGATCCTTGATCTTTTCCCCTTAATATCTAACCAAATCACTTTTTGAACCAACTTTTGAATCTGTATCCTTCAGCCTATCATACAATAATTTGCAAATCCGAAACAAAAATTGCATTACAATAATCCCCATGTCAACTCTGCTTCTTTTTTCCAATCACCATAAATCTATGTCCTCTGGTTAATGGCCCCTCATACATTAGAAACATTATATAATTTATATAAACCCTTCATGATGTTAAATATCCCTATCTGATCACCTTGTAAATGTCCCTGCTCCAAGGAAAACAATCGCAGCTACATAACTGTAAACCCTCATCCCCGGAAAAGTTCCAGTAAAACTCTTCTGTCCCCTCTCCAAGGTTTCATGTCCTTCCTAAAGTGTGGTTTCCAGTATTGGACACAAAACTCCAGATGGAGCCGGACTATTCTTTTCTATAGGGTTAACACAATATCCTGGCCTGTCGACTCTGTGTCTCTATTAATCAAGCCTAGGAATCTATTTGCTTTGTGAACTGTTTGTTAACCTGTCCAGTTACTTTCAAAGATTGCATACAATCAGGTCTCTCTGTTCCTCTCAATAGCTTTAAAGTTGTGCCATTCAGCTTGTATTATCCCTGGTCATTCATCTGCATGCAGCTCACCATCACCTTCCCAAGGGCAATTATGGATGGACAATAAATGCTGGCCTAGTCAACGACACCCACATCCCATGAACGGATAATATATATCAAATCTTCCGACAATGTATCACCTCACACATCTGCCATGCCAATTAAATATTAGGAAGACTGCAGCCGTTGTTTTCAAACCCCATGTCAAAAGTTTCCTAGCTACAGACTGGATCTCTCTCCTTGGCAACTGTCTGAAACTAAAGCAAACTGTTCACAACCTGGTTTCATAGTTGACGCTGCGACGAGCTTCCTGCTAAATATTACTAAAACAGCCTACTTACACTTCCATATCATCACCCAACTTTGCCCCTCTCTCAGCTCTTCTGCTGATGAAACACTCCCCCTTGCCTGTGTTACCTGTAGACTCGACTAGTCCAACAGACTCCTGGCTGGTCTCCCACATTCTACTCTCCATAACCCTGAGGTGATCCAATGCACTGCTGCCCATGTCCTAACTCACACCAAGTCCTGTTCACCCATTACCCCCTGGACTCACTGACCTACATTGGCTCCTGGTCAGCAACACCTCAATTTTAAAACTCTCAGCCTTCTTTTCAAATCCTTCATTATCTCACTACTCCTTATCTGTGTAATCTCCTCCAGCCCGACAACCCTCCGAGATATCTGCACTCATCTATTTCTGGCCTCTTGAGCATCTACGAGTTTAATTGCTCTACCATTGGTGGTCCTGCCTTCAGCTGCCGAGGTCCTACGCTCTGGAAGAGTAGAGCAGAACTTCCAGGGAGGAATTCCTGGAAGATAAATGTCAGTGAATTAAACACTAAAATAAAAGTAAAATATTGCGGATGCTGAACACTGGAAATACTCAGCAGGTCTGGCAGCATCTGTGCAGAGAGAAACAGAGTTAATGTTTCAGATCTGTGACCCATCATCAGAACTGGTAAACGTTAGAAATGTAACAGTCTTTGAGCAAGTGAAAGAGGGGAAGGGGGAAGAAGAACAAGAAGGAAGGACTGTGATGAGACGGAGAGGGGATAGATTAAATTACAGACTGTTACATTCCTAACGTTTACCAGTTCTGATGAAGGGTCAGAGACCGGAAACATTAACTCTGTTTCTCTCTACACAGATGCTGCCAGACCTGCTGAGTATTTCCAGCACTTTCTGGTCTCATCCCTAAGCTTTTGAATTCTCTCCCCAAACCCTAAATGCAATAAGCTGCACTGAGTCCAGTTTTAGGGAGTCCTGCTTGGACAGAGTACTAAATGCAGTAAAGTTATCGAGTGATTGAATTTTAAGTGATCTAAGAGTCGATCTCTTTCCAACAATTTGTTAATTTTACATTTAGCATTTCACTTAATTTTAAGCTGAATTTGTACTTTATTTCACAATCTGTTTGTGAGAATTGGACAGTTAATTGATGCTGATGGAAAAGTAGGGTCAGTGTCAGCTTGGATATAAAACTGACTTAATGACAGAAAACAGTGAGTTGCGGTAAATAGTTGTTATTCAAACTGGAGAAAAATAGACAGTTGTGTTCCCCAAGGGTTAGTGATAGGAACACTGTTTTATTCTGATATGTATAAATGATTTGGATAATGGCTTACAGAGAAACATTTCAAACTTTGCAGGTGATACCAAACTTGGAGGCGGGGCAGGCATTGAGGTTGATACCAATCGATGTAAGAGGACAGAGATAGGCTAGCAGAATGGGCAGACGATTGGCAAATGGAATTTAATACAGACAAGTGTCAAGTGATGCATTTTATCAGAAGTAACAGGGAGAGGCAATATACACTTAATGGTAAAGTTCGAAAGAGTGTGCAGAGACAAAGGGACATGGGGTTCATGCACATAGATCCCTGAAGGTGGCAGGATATATTGAGAGAGTCGTCAGTAAAGCATATGGGATCTTGGGCTTCATAGATAGAGGTGGTGAGTTCAGAAGAAGGAAAGTTATGCTGTAACTTTATGAAGCTCTGGTTAGGCCCCAAGTGGAGTACTGCATCCAGTTCTGTTCACCACACTTTAGGAAGGATGTGAGGGTCATTGACAGGGTGTAGAGGAGGGTTACTTTAATGGTTCCAGAGATGCAGGATTTTCAGTACAATATAGTCTGTAAAAGCTGGGATTGTCTTCCTTGGAGTAAAGGAGATTGAGGGGAGATTTGATACATGTATACAAGATGATGACCTGTTTGGATAAGGTAGACAGGTAAAGATGTTCCCATTAGCTGATGGGACAAGGACTAGAGTTAAGATTGAGGGCAAGAGTTAAGGGGGATGTGATGAACAACATTTTTACACAACGAGTGGTAATGGCCTGGAAATCATTGCCTCCGAGGGTGGTGGAAGCAGAGAAGGTGAATTATTTCAAAAGGATATTGGATGAACACTTGATGTAAATAAACTTGCAGGAATATGGAGTCAGAGCTGGGGAATGAGACTGGCTGGATTTATCGACAAAGAGCTGGCATGGACTCGATGAGCAGAATGGCCTAATTCTGTGCTGAAATGACTATGACTCTACGACTCTCTGACAGGGGAATACTATTACTACTTTTAGTTTAGTTTAGAGATACAGCACTGAAACAGGCCCTTCGGCGCACCGAGTCTGTGCGGACCATCAACCACCCGTTTATACTAATCCTACACTAATTCCATATTCCTACCACATCCCCACCTGTCCCTATATTTCCCTACCACCTACCTATACTACAGGCAATTGCTAATGGCCAATTTACCGATCAACCTGCAAGTCTTTGGCATGTGGGTAGAAACCGGAGCACCCGGAGGAAACCCACGCAAACACAGGGAGAACTGACAAACTCCACACAGGCAGTACCCAGAATTGAACCCGGGTCACTGGAGTTGTGAGGCTGCGGTGCCAACCACTGCACCACTGTGCCGCCCTATACTGGGAAAGTTTATAATGGACTGGGCAGTATCACCCTGGAGAACCCCGTGATGTAAGTGAAATGTTTGATGCCCCAGAACGTGGTTAACAAATGTCCTTCACAAACAGAATAAATCAGTTCAGTCCCACTGACAATTCTGGAGTCATTCACAATGGGGAGTAATTTCTCCTCGTTTTCTCTACATAGGACAGCAGTCAGGCTTTTTACTGTGTCCACCAACTCCATGTTGAAAGTCTTGTCAGGGTTAGGTGAGATAAGACACGTTGCCTGGGCGACAGATTTCTTCAATTGTGTTGCTGCTTCTATGCTCTCTTCAGTCCAACCAGGTTAAATCTGGTCATCATCACCATTAGTTAGTTCATAAAGAGGAGTCACAGTCTCTGCAAATCGAGGGATGAGGGTCCATTGATACCCTGCCAGCCTGAGGATAGGACACAGGGTAGTCTTTGAGGTGGACAGGGGTAGATACTGGATGAGGGTCCACTGATACCCCACCAGCCTGAGGATAGGACACAGGGCAGGACTTTGAGGTGAACAGGGGTAGATACTGGATGAGGGTCCACTGATACCCCACCAGCCTGAGGATAGGACACAGGGCAGGACTTTGAGGTGGACAGGGGTAGATACTGGATGAGGGTCCACTGATACCCCACCAGCCTGAGGATATGACACAGGGCAGGTCTTTGAGGTGAACAGGGGTAGACACTGGATGGTCTCGGCCTGACGCTGGTGTGGGCTGATGCAGGATGATCTGACCTGGGCACGTAGAAAGGTGACACGGTCTTGCACCAGCTGGGCCTTACGTGGATGTTCTTTTAGTCCAGCTCCCAAAGTCACTGCAGTAGTTCCTGTAAAAGGGTTAAATGTGTGGACACGGTGATGAGAAGATCATCGACATATTGCAGCAAGCAGGAAGACTGTGAAAAGCTCAGAAGGGACCCGGCTACACGTTTGTTGAAAATAGTGGGGTTATTGTGGAACCCCTTGTGACAGACATGTCCAGGAGTACCTCTGGTCCTCAGAAGTGAATGTGAATTTAATTTGTTTCTCTAGTTTTACTGGGATACTCCAATAAACATTAGAGATATCCAGGGTGGAGAAGACAGCCCTGCCACTGAGAATCCGGGAGAGTAGGGTGGGTGTCTATCAGACAACCGGGTTCACGCAGGGTTGACTGAATTGAGTTTGTGGTGGTCAATAGTCAGTCACCAACTGCCATCCGGCTTTCCAACCAGTCAAATTGGGCAGTTAGAAGGGAACATGGCTTCGTGAACTACACCCTGGTATAACAATGACCTGATAGTGTCTGGAATGTATGATATAATCTCAGCTCGGTATGAATACTGCTTCATGGATCATGCAATGGTCAGTTAATTTCTTCGGGTCTGCTCATGCTTGCACAGTCATCTTTATGGGTTGTGAATACACTCAGCACCGACTCGAGAATCACCTGTACCTCAGGGTGATCAGAGCTGTCTGGTTCCCACTCCTCTGATATTTTAATCAGGAATATTGAGGTTACACTGGACACCACAGTAGGGGTATGTTTTAATGTTCGACAATATACAAATATAGAGATAATGAATTACTGCTGATAACCTTTGAGCACATTACTGCCCAGTAGTCCCTGTCCATTATGCAGGATCATATAAAAGGGAGGCAGGACTTTGACATGAGCTGTGTTCCCTCTCCTACACCAATGTAAGATCTGATCCAGGGTCACAGATTAACCAAAAGGAGATCGAAGGGTCACAAGCAGTTTATTGAGGAGTAACAGTTCAAATACAGCACAAAATCAGAATAGACATAGTGGACATACGGCCTGTGGCAGGTGAGAAAGGCTTTCTGGCGATGGATCAAATGTAAGAAGCTATTAGTAAAGACGTTATAGCAGGACACACAGAATAATTCAAGGTGATCAGGCAGAGTCAACATGCTTTTGTGAAACGGAAACCATGTTTAACCAATTTATTGAAGTTCTTTGAAGAAGTAACAGGTGCTGTGGATAAAGGGGAACTGGTGGATGTACTATACTTAGATTTCCAGAAGGGATTTCATAATGTGCCACATCAAAGTTCATTGCGGAATATAAAAGCTCATGGTGTAGGGGGCAACCTATTGGCTTGGATAGAAGATTGGCTAGCTAACAGGAAACAGAGAGTAGGCTTAAATGGATCATTTTCTGTTTGGCAAGATGTAACAAGTGGTGTGTCACAGGGATCAGTGCGGGTACCTTAGCTCTTTACAATTTATATAAATCACTTGGATGAAGGGGCCAAAGGCATGTTTGCTAAATTTGCTGATGACAGAAACGTCGGTCAGACAGTATGTTGTGACGTGGACACAAGTGAACCACAAAGGGGTAGATAGATTGAGTGATTGGGCAAAGATCTGGTAAATGGAGTATAATGTGGGAAAATATGAAATTGTCCATTTTGGCAGGAAGAATAAAAATTAAGCATATAATCACAATGGTGAGAGATTTCAGAGCTCTACCATCCAGGGGGAACTGAGAGTCCTTGTGCATGAATTGTAAAAGGTTAATATGTAGGTATTGCAAGTCATTAGGAAAACTAATAGAATGTTATCGTCCAATGCAGGAGGAATTGAATACAAATGTAGGGAGGTTATGTTTCAGTTATATAGGGAGACCACTTCTGGAATACTGTGTACAGTATTGGTCTCCTCATTGAAGGACAGGTGGAAATGCATTCGAAGCAGTTCAGAGATGGTTTACTAGACTAATGCCTGGAATGGGGGTGTTCTCTAATGAGGAAAGGTTGGACAGGCTAGGCTTATGTCAGCTGGAGTTTAGAAGAGTAAGAGGCGACTTGATTGAAACTTATAAGATTCTGAGTGTGGGACAGAGCAAATGAGGCCGACAGAGAGAGAAAGAACGAGAGAGAGAGAGCTCAATTCAGCTGCTGCTAAAAACCTCATCCATGCCTTTTTTATCTCGAGACTTGACTATTCGAACACACTCCTGGCTGGTCTCCCACATCCTGCTCTCTGTAACCTGTGGTCATCCAAAACTCTGCTGCCATCTTCTAATTTGCACCAAATTCTGATCATCCAACATCCCTGTGCTGACTGCCCTACATTGGCTCTTGGTCCAGTAACACCTCAATTTTAATATTCTCACTCATGTGATCAAATCCCTCCATGTCCTCACCCCTCTGATTATCCCAATCCCCTGTTCATTTCCAATGTTCCTGAAACTTGTTCCTCTTAAAAATCTTTTTTCCAATTCCGGCTTAAAAGTGAGTTTCTTTCCCTCTGCCTCTCTTCATATAACATAGAACATAGAGCATAGAACAGTACAGCACAGTACAGGCCCTTCGGCCCACGATGTTGTGCCGAACCTTTAACCTACTCTAAGATCAAACTAACTACCTACCCTTCATTCTCCTATCATCCATGTACCGATCCAAGAGTCGCTTAAATTTCCCTAATGTATCTGCTTCTACTACCACCACTGGCAGCGCATTCCACGCACCCACCACTCTCAGTGTAAAGAACCTACCTCTGACATCTCCCTGAAACCTTCCTCCAGTCACCTTAAAATTATGCCCACTAGTGATAGCCCTTTCCACCCTGGGAAAAAGTCTCTGACTATCCACTCTATCTATGCCTCTCATCATCTTGTACCCCTCTATCAAGTCACCTCTCATCCTTCTTCGCTCCAATGAGAAAAGCCCTAGCTCCCTCAATCTTTCTTCATAAGACATGCCCTCCAGTCCAGGCAGCATCCTGGTAAATCTCCTCTGCACCCTCTCTAAAGCATCCATACCCTTCCTATAATGAGGCGACCAGAACTGAACACAATATTCCAAGTGTGGTCGAACCAGGGCCTTATAGAGCTGCAGCATAACCTCGCAGCCCTTAAACTCAATCCCCCGTTAATGAAAGCCAACACACCATACGCCTTCTTAACAACCCTATCAACTTGGGTGGCAACTTTGAGCGATCTCTGGACATGGACCCCAAGATCCCTCTGTTCCTCCACACTACCAAAAACCCTGTCTTTAAGCCTGTATTCTGCATTCAAATTCGACCTACCAAAATGAATCACTTCACACTTTTCCAGGTTGAACTCCATCTGCCACTTCTCAACCCAGCTCTGCATCCTGTCAATGTCCCGTTGCAACCTACAACAGCCTTCCACACTATCCACAACTCTAGCAACCTTCGTGTCATCGGCAAACTTGCTAACCCAGCCTTCCACTTCCTCATCCAAGTCATTTATAAAAATCACAAAGAGCAGAGGTCCCAGAACAGATCCCTGCAGAACACCACTGGTCACCGAGCTCCATGCTGAATACTTTCCATCTACTAACACCCTCTGTCTTCTATGGGCCAGGCAATTTTGTATCCAGACAGCCACAGTGTGGTTTTCCTGACCACACATTTCATCTCTCCTGCTGCACTCATGCTGTGGAAGCTTGGATCCATAAAATGGTGTGAGCTGCACTGCCGGTCACATCCAGCACATTGTACAGGACACCCAGGCTGGCCGGGGTGCTCGTGTCGGTGTAACGTGTGTGTGTCTGTAGTGTGAGGAGAGGTCTGAATATGAAGTCGATCAGCCATTTCAGCAACTTTGATGTACGTCTTTGATACTTGGTCCTTGCATGTATACTGACCACCTGTGTTAGTCACTCTCAGCTGAACATACATTCAGCAGCACGAGGATCCCCCTCTAGTGTTAGTTAAAAGGACCAGGCGTCCAACCTGCAGGTGAGGGGCTTTTGACTTACTTCTGTTATTACAAAGTTAGTGGAGGTGCTGTGGATGGTTTTCTGGAGGTTGTGCTGTGAGCTGCTGCAGACATTCAGGGAGGAGAGAGGACTTGGTGACACAACTCTGTACGATGAATGGGGACTGTAGTTACAGTGTCTCTGCGTCTGTAACATGATCAACAAATGGAGCAGAAGCTGGAGAGAGAGGGAAAGCTCTGGAAAGAAAGAGGAGGAATGGCCTCTGCCCTACCCACCCTGGGTTTCCAAGAGCAAAAAGGGCAGTGGTCCTAATATTGAGCCCAGGGGAACACCACTGTATACTCCCATTGAGTCTGAACAACAACCTTTCACCACTTCTCTCTGTTTACTGTTCCTTAGCCAATGTTATATCCACACTTTCACTGTACCTTTAATCCATAGTGTTCAGTTTTCCTAACCTGTCTATTGAATGTCACTTGATCGAACACCTTTTGAAAGTCCATATGTATAACTTCAATCACACCACACTCATCAACCCTCTCCATTGTTTTATCAAAGAACACCATCAAGTTCACCTCAGCACCACCTGTCTCCATTCCTCCACTGTTGTTAAATTATCAGACTGATTATCCGACACCCAGTACTGGATGAGCAGAAATTTCCTCCAATTAAATATTGGGAAGACTGAAGCCATTGTTTTAACTCCCCACTCCAACTCTGTTCCCTTGCTATTGATTCCATCCCTCTTCCTGGTGACAGTCTGAGATTCAGACAATATGTTTACAGCCTTGGTGTCACATTTCACCACAAAATGAGCTTTAACCTCATTTTCAGGGGATCATTACAACCGCCTATTGCCACCTCAGTAACATCGCCTGACTTCACCCCTGTGTCAGCCCATCTGCTGCTGAAACCTCATTCATGCCTTTGTCACCTCTCGATGTGACTGTTCCAACTCACTCCTGGCTGATCTCCCACATCTACTCTCTGTAAACTTGAGGTCATCCAAAACTCTGCTGCCCATGTCTTAGCTCACACCAAGTCCCGTTTATATCTCACTGACCGACATTGGCTCCCAGTCAAGCAATATCTTGATTTTAAAATTCTCATCCTTGTTGTCATATCTCTCAATAGCCTCGCCCCTCCCTATCTCTGTAATCTCCTCCAGCTCCAGAACCCATCGAGACATCTGTGCTCCTCTAATTCTGGTCTCTTTTACATCCGTTATTTTAATCACTGCACCACTGGCGACCGTGCCTTCAGCTGCCGGGGCCCAAGCTGCAGTATCCTCCATACACATCTCCGCCTCTGCACCTCTCCATCTCACTTTCCTCCTTTAAGACATTCCTTGTAACCTTCCTCTTTGGCTAAGCTGTTGGTCCTTTGACTTAATATCTCCTGTTGTATCTCAGTTCGCACTTTGCTTCATAATGCTCCTGTGAAGCACCTTGGGATGTTTTATAACATTAAAGGCAATATCTAAATATAAATTGTTGTTTTTGTTGTTGTTTGCCAGACATCAATAGTCTTTAGCATATCCAGGTTGCTAACCATTTACTATCCAATGTTTTTACAAGCAACAAGTATTTTTCTCTTGGGTTGTCACGTCTACAAATGTCCCCAGTCGTGACACTAGTCTGACTGGTCAGTAATTACAGCATTTATCGCATATCTCCTTTTTTAAACAGGATGTAAGATTTACAATCCTCCAATCCTCTGTCATCACACCCATATCCAAGGAGGATTGGAAGATTCTGGCCAGTGCCTCTGCTATTTCCACTATTCCTTCCCTCAGAAACCCCTATACATCCATTCAGACTGGGTAAGAGTTCCAGTTTATTGTGGTTCAAAAAGGTGTTGGATAGAAAGGTGTTAACTGAAACTGTTTGTTCAGTGACTGTAATTAATGTTAGTCTCCATGGACCCTGATTGTGTCACAGGAGGGTTTCCCTCTCCTATTAATATGGGACTCCTTTCGATGTGTTATCCCATACTGTCAGCGGGAGCATCACGCCAGGCACTCACAGGGATCAGCGGCTCCAGAGAGAGGGAGAGGATAGATCAGAATCTGAGAACAATGGGTCAGAATCTGATAACAATGGGTCAGAATCTGAGAACAATGGGTCAGAATCTGAGAACAATGGGTCAGAGTCTGAGAACAATGGGTCAGAGTCTGAGAACAATGGGTCAGAATCTGAGAACAATGGGTCAGAATCTGAGAACAATAGATTGGAATGTTACAACAATGAGCAAGAGTTTATCCTCAGAACTTCACGATCTTTCTACACATTATGATCGGTTCTCATTAAACTTTCGCATCTACCTCGCACTTCGGATTGCTCAATACATTTATTATCCCATCCTCGGTCTTGTTGGTGTCCCTGGTTAGTATCTGTTTCCAGGTATTTATTCCTTAAACCATGTTTAACTGTATTATATTCCTGTAATTTACTCTACCCTCCTTGCTGCTGTTGTTAATCCCGGTGAATATCTCCAGTAATTACCTTGATTAACCATGTTTAACTGCATTACTGCTCCTGTAATTTTCTCTACCCTCCTTTCTGCTGAATCTCTATCTCCAGAAATCAGCTGCATAAACCACTGCTAACAGTATTTCAGTTCTTGTAATTTACTCTCTCCTCTTTGCTGCTGATACTGTCACTATTTCCAGCTAGGAGATCTGTAAACCCTGTTTACTGAAATACTGTTCTGGAACGTAAATTGTGGGAAGAGAGAAGAGTGTCATTGGTCCATTGGTCTCCATCACAAACTCCATCCCCTATCTGTGAACCACATACCCGATCCTGAGGCTGAACCAGACAGTTTACAACCTCTGTGTTCTATTTTTACCTTACTTGAGTTCATCTCCAAATTCTCTCCATCACCAACCTTGTCTACTACCACCTGAGTAATATCACTCGTCTCCACTTCTGCCTCAGCCCATCTGCTGCATAAACCCTCATATGTGCCTTTGTTAAATCCACACTTGAGTATTCCGAATCTTTCCTGGTCACCCTCCCAGTTATAAACCTCCATAAACCACAGCCCATCCAGAACTCTGATGCCTGTATCTTAACTCACACCAAATCCCGATCACCCATCACCCCTGTGCTCACTGATCTACAATGGCTCTCGGTTTGGCAGCACCTTAATTTTAATATTCTCATTCTTGAGTCTGTATCCCTCCATGGCCTCACCACTCCATTAGTCCCATTCTCTTGTGCATTTCCTATATTTCTGCAAATAATATGCCTTCAATCTTTTCTCAATTCTCTTTTTAAAGTGAATTTCTTTCTCTCTGTATCTGTTCCCAGCCACGATTTTCAACTCTACAGACCCACTGGTGCTGAGGGCGCAGACGATGGGACCCATAAAATGATGCGAACCACACAGCCGGCCACTTTTAGTGTGGTCAGCACAGTGTCCCATGGTGGGCAGTACACTCGTGTGGTCAGCACAGTGCCCAATGGTGGACAATGCTCTAGTATGGTCAGCAAAATGCCCCACGCTGGACAGAGCTCCAAAATGGTCAGCACAGTGCCCCATGCTGGACAGGGCTCTAGTATGGTCAGCACAATGCCCCATGCTGGACAGGGCTCTAGTATGGTCAGCACAATGCCCCATGCTGGACAGGGCTCTAGTATTGACAGCACAATGCCCCATGCTGGACAATGCTCTAGTATGGTCAGCACAATGCCCCATGCTGGACAGGGCTCTAGCATTATCAGCACAATGCCCCATGCTGGACAGGGCTCTTGTATGGTCAGCACAATGCCCCATGCGGGACAGAGCTCTAGTATGGTCAGCACAGTGCCCCATGCTGGACAGGGCTCCAGTATGGTCAGCACAATGCCCCATGCTGGACAGAGCTCTAGTATGGTCAGCACAATGCCCCATGCTGGACAGAGCTCTAGTATGGTCAGCACAATGCCCCATGCTGGACAATGCTCCATTATGGTCAGCACAATGCCCCATGCTGGACAGGGCTCTAGTGTGGTCAGCACAGTGCCCCATGCTGGACAGGGCTCTAGTATGGTCAGCACAATGCCCCATGCTGGACAGGGCTCTAGTATGGTCAGCACAATGCCCCATGCTGGACAGGGCTCTAGTATGGTCAGCACAATGCCCCATGCTGGACAATGCTCTAGTATGGTCAGCACAATGCCCCATGCTGGACAGGGCTCCAGTATTATCAGCACAATGCCCCATGCTGGACAGGGCTCTTGTATGGTCAGCACAATGCCCCATGCGGGACAGAGCTCTAGTATGGTCAGCACAGTGCCCCATGCTGGACAGGGCTCCAGTATGGTCAGCACAATGCCCCATGCTGGACAGAGCTCTAGTATGGTCAGCACAATGCCCCATGCTGGACAGAGCTCTAGTATGGTCAGCACAATGCCCCATGCTGGACAATGCTCCATTATGGTCAGCACAATGCCCCATGCTGGACAGGGCTCTAGTGTGGTCAGCACAGTGCCCCATGCTGGACAGGGCTCTAGTATGGTCAGCACAGTGCCCCATGCTGGACAGAGCTCTAGTATTATCAGCACAATGCCCCATGCTGGACAGGGCTCTAGTGTGGTCAGCACAATGCCCCATGCTGGACAGAGCTCTAGTATGGTCAGCACAATGCCCCATGCTGGACAGGGCTCTAGAATTATCAGCACAATGCCCTTTGCTGGACAGGGCTCTAGTGTGGTCAGCACAATGCCCCATGCTGGACAGAGCTCTAGTATTATCAGCACAGTGCCCCATGCTGGACAGGGCTTTAGTATTATCAGCACAGTGCCCCATGCTGGACAGGGCTCTAGTATTATCAGCACAATGCCCCATGCTGGACAGGGCTCTAGAATTATCAGCACAGTGCCCCATGCTGGACAGAGCTCTAGTATGGTCAGCACAATGCCCCATGCTATACAGAGCTCTAGTATGGTCAGCACAATGCCCCATGCTGGACAAAACTCTAATATGGTCAGCACAGTGCCCCATGCTGGACAGGGCTCTAGTATGGTCAGCACAATGCCCCATGCTGGACAGGGCTCTAGTATGGTCAGCACAATGCCCCATGCTGGACAGAGCTCTAGTATTATCAGCACAATGCCCCATGCTGGACAGAGCTCTAGTATGGTCAGCACAATGCCCCATGCTGGACAGAGCTCTAGTATGGTCAGCACAATGCCCCAAGCTGGACAAAACTCTAATATGGTCAGCACAATGCCCCATGCTGGACAGAGCTCTAGTATGGTCAGCACAATGCCCCATGCTGGACAATGCTCCAGTATGGTCAGCACAGTGCCCCATGCTGGACAGTGCTCTAGTGTGGTCAGCACAATGCCCCATGCTGGACAGAGCTCTAGTATTATCAGCACAATGCCCCATGCTGGACAGGGCTCTAGTATGGTCAGCACAGTGCCCCATGCTGGACAGAGCTCTAGTATTATCAGCACAATGCCCCATGCTGGACAGAGCTCTAGTATGGTCAGCACAATGCCCCATGCGGGACAGAGCTCTAGTATGGTCAGCACAGTGCCCCATGCTGGACAGGGCTCCAGTATGGTCAGCACAATGCCCCATGCTGGACAGGGCTCTAGTGTGGTCAGCACAGTGCCCCATGCTGGACAGAGCTCTAGTATGGTCAGCACAGTGCCCCATGCTGGACAGAGCTCTAGTATGGTCAGCACAATGCCCCATGCTGGACAGAGCTCTAGTATGGTCATCACAATGCCCCATGCTGGACAATGCTCCAGTATGGTCAGCACAATGCCCCATGCTGGACAGGGCTCTAGTGTGGTCAGCACAGTGCCCCATGCTGGACAGGACTCTAGTATGGTCAGCACAGTGCCCCATGCTGGACAGAGCTCTAGTATTATCAGCACAATGCCCCATGCTGGACAGAGCTCTAGTATGGTCAGCACAATGCCCCATGCTGGACAGGGCTCTAGTATGGTCAGCACAATGCCCCATGCTGGACAGAGCTCTAGTATGGTCAGCACAATGCCCCATGCTGGACAGGGCTCTAGTGTGGTCAGCACAATGCCCCATGCTGGACAGAGCTCTAGTATTATCAGCACAATGCCCCATGCTGGACAGAGCTCTAGTATGGTCAGCACAATGCCCCATGCTGGACAGAGCTATAGTATGGTCAGCACAGTGCCCCATGCTGGACAGGGCTCTAGTATGGTCAGCACAATGCCCCATGCTGGACAATGCTCCAGTATGGTCAGCACAATGCCCCATGCTGGACAGGGCTCGAGTGTGGTCAGCACAGTGCCCCATGCTGGACAGGGCTCTAGTGTGGTCAGCACAATGCCCCATGCTGGACAGGGCTCTAGTATTATCAGCACAATGCCCCATGCTGGACAGAGCTCTAGTGTGGTCAGCACAATGCCCCATGCTGGACAGAGCTCTAGTATGGTCAGCACAATGCCCCATGCTGGACAGGGCTCTAGTATGGTCAGCACAATGCCCCATGCTGGACAGGGCTCTAGTATGGTCAGCACAGTGCCCCATGCTGGACAGGGCTCTAGTATGGTCAGCACAGTGCCCCATGCTGGGCAGAGCTCTAGTATGGTCAGCACAATGCCCCATGCTGGACAGAGCTCTAGTATGGTCAGCACAATGCCCCATGCTGGACAGAGCTCTAGTATGGTCAGCACAATGCCCCATGCTGGACAGAGCTCTAGTATGGTCAGCACAATGCCCCATGCTGGACAGAGCTCTAGTATGGTCAGCACAGTGCCCCATGCTGGACAGAGCTCTCGTATTATCAGCACAATGCCCCATGCTAGACAGGGCTCTAGGATGGTCAGCACAATGCCCCATGCTGGACAGAGCTCTAGTATTATCAGCACAATGCCCCATGCTGGACAGAGCTCTAGTATGGTCAGCACAGTGCCCCATGCTGGACAGGGCTCTAGTATGGTCAGCACAATGCCCCATGATGGACAGAGCTCTAGTATGGTCAGCACAATGCCCCATGCTGGACAGAGCTCTAGTATTATCAGCACAATGCCCCATGCTGGACAGAGCTCTAGTATGGTCAGCACAGTGCCCCATGCTGGACAGGGCTCTAGTATGGTCAGCACAATGCCCCATGCTGGACAGAGCTCTAGTATGGTCAGCACAGTGCCCCATGCTGGACAGGGCTCTAGTATGGTCAGCACAGTGCCCCATGCAGGACAGGGCTCTAGAGTGGTCAGCATATTGCCCCATGCTGTACAGAGCTCTAGTATGGTCAGCACAATGCCCCATGCTGGACAGAGCTCTAGTATGGTCAGCACAATGCCCCATGCTGGACAGGGCTCTAGTATGGTCAGCACAGTGCCCCATGCTGGACAGGGCTCTAGTATGGTCAGCACAATGCCCCATGCTGGACAGAGATCTAGTATGGTCAGCACAATGCCCCATGCTGGACAGAGCTCTAGTATGGTCAGCACAATGCCCCATGCTGGACAGGGCTCTAGTATGGTCAGCACAATGCCCCATGCTGGACAGAGCTCTAGTATGGTCAGCACAATGCCCCATGCTGGACAGAGCTCTAGTATGTTCAGCACAATGCCCCATGCTGGACAGGGCTCTAGTATGGTCAGCACAATGCCCCATGCTGCACAGGGCTCTAGTATGGTCAGCACAATGCCCCATGCTGGACAGAGCTCTAGTATGGTCAGCACAGTGCCCCATGCTGGACAGGGCTCTAGTATGGTCAGCACAATGCCCCATGCTGGACAGGGCTCTAGTATAGTCAGCACAATGCCCCATGCTGCACAGGGCTCTAGTATGGTCAGCAGAATGCCCCATGTTGGACAGAGCTCTAGCATTATCAGCACAATGCCCCATGCTGGACAGGGCTCTAGTGTGGTCAGCACAGTGCCCCATGCTGGACAGGGCTCTAGTGTGGTCAGCACAATGCCCCATGCTGGACAGGGCTCTAGTATGGTCAGCACAGTGCCCCATGCTGGACAGAGCTCTAGTATAGTCAGCACAATGCCCCATGCTGCACAGCGCTCTAGTATGGTCAGCACAATGCCCCATGCTGGACAGAGCTCTAGTATGGTCAGCACAGTGCCCCATGCTGGACAGAGCTCTAGTATGGTCAGCACAATGCCCCATGCTGGACAGGGCTCTAGTATAGTCAGCACAATGCCCCATGCTGGACAGGGCTCCAGTATGGTCAGCACAGTGCCCCATGCTGGACAGAGCTCTAGTATGGTCAGCACAATGCCCCATGCTGGACACGGCTCTAGTATGGTCAGCACAGTGCCCCATGCTGGACAGAGCTCTCGTATGGTCAGCACAATGCCCCATGCTGGACAGGGCTCTAGTATGGTCAGCACAATGCCCCATGCTGGACAGGGCTCTAGTGTGGTCAGCACAATGCCCCATGCTGCACAGGGCTCTAGTATGGTCAGCACAATGCCCCATGCTGGACAGAGCTCTAGTATGGTCAGCACAATGCCCCATGCTGGACAGGGCTCTAGTGTGGTCAGCACAATGCCCCATGCTGGACAGGGCTCTAGAGTGGTCAGCACAGTGCCCCATGCTGGACAGGGCTCTAGTATGGTCAGCACAATGCCCCATGCTGGACAGGGCTCTCGTATGGTCAGCACAATGCCCCATGCTGGACAGGGCTCTAGTATGGTCAGCACAATGCCCCATGCTGGACAGGGCTCTAGTATTATCAGCACAATGCCCCATGCTGGACAGGGCTCGAGTATGGTCAGCACAATGCCCCATGCTGGACATTGCTCTAGTATTATCAGCACAATGCCCCATGCTGGACAGGGCTCTAGTATGGTCAGCACAATGCCCCATGCTGGATAGGGCTCCAGCATGGTTAGCACAATGCCCCATGCTGGACAGGGCCCGAGTATGGTCAGCACAATGCCCCATGCTGGACAGGGCTCCAGCATGGTTAGCACAATGCCCCATGCTGGACAGGGCCCGAGTATGGTCAGCACAATGCCCCATGCTGGACAGAGCTCTAGTATGGTCAGCACAATGCCCCATGCTGGACAGAGCTCTAGTATGGTCAGCACAATGCCCCATGCTGGACAGAGCTCTAGTATGGTCAGCACAATGCCCATGCTGGACAGAGCTCTAGTATGGTCAGCACAATGCCCCATGCTGGACAGGGCTCTAGTGTGGTCAGCACAATGCCCCATGTTGGACAGGGCACTAGTGTGATCAGCACAGTGCCCCATGCTGGACAGGGCTCTTGTATGATCAGCACAATGCCCCATGCTGGACAGGGCTCTAGTATGGTCAGCAAAGTGCCTCATGCTGGACAGGGCTCTAGTATGGTCAGCACAATGCCCCATACTGGGCATGGCTCTTGTATGGTCAGCACAATGCCCCATGCTGGACAGGGCTCTAGTGTGGTCAGCACAGTGCCTCATGCTGGTCAGGGCTCTAGTATGGTCAGCACAATGCCCCATGCTGGACAGGGCTCTAGTATGGTCAGCACAGTGCCCCATGCTGGACAGGGCTCTAGTGTGGTCAGCACAATGCCCCATGCTGGACAGGGCTCTAGTGTGGTCAGCACAGTGCCTCATGCTGGTCAGGGCTCTAGTATGGTCAGCACAATGCCTCATGCTGGTCAGGGCTCCAGTGTGGTCAGCACAGTGCCTCATGCTGGTCCAGACCTGAGAATTATATGTATACACACACACACACACCACAGTCCAGGCCCTGAGACATATTTCACACACACACAGACACACACAGACACACACACACACACACACACACACACACACACACACAGAACACATCCCAGACACTGAGACTTATATATTTGCACACACACACACCAGCCCAGACACAGAGACTTA
>NW_027141473.1:220000-222500 GCF_036365525.1 Heterodontus francisci
CAGAGAATTATATATATGCACAGACACACACACCACAACCAAGACACTGAGACATATATGTACGCACACACACACACACACACACACTCACACACACACACACACAAACACACACACACACACACACACACACACACACACACCACAGCCCAGACACTGAGACTTATATATATGCACACACATACACACACACACACACACACACACACCACAGCCCAGACACTGAGACTTATATATATGCACACACACATACACACACACACACACACAACACAGCCCAGACACTGAGACATATATATATATGCACATACACACACACACACACTCACACACACCACAGCCCAGACACTGAGACTTATATATAAGCACACACACACACACACACACACACACACACACACTCACACCACAGCCCAGACACTGAGCCTTCTATATAGGCACACACACACACACCACAGCCCAGACACTGAGACTTACATATATGTGCATACACACAAACACACACACACACACACACACACACACCACAGCCCAGACACTGAGACTTATAGATATGCACACACACACACTCACACACACACACACACACACCACAGCCCGGAAACTGTGACTTATATATACGCACACACACTCACACCACAGCCCAGACACTGAGACTCATATATATGGACACACACACACACACACACACACCACAGCGCAGACACTGAGACTTATATATATGCACACACACACACACACGCACCGCAGCCCAGACACTGAGACTTATATATATGCACACACACACACCACAGCCCAGACACTGAGACATATATATATGCACACACACACACACACACACACACACACACACACACACACACACACACACACACACACACACCACAGCCCAGACACTGAGACTGATATATATGCAGACACACACTCTCACACCACAGCCCAGACACAGAGAATTATATATATGCACACGCACACACACACACACACACACACCACAGCCCAGACCCTGAGAATTATATATATGCACACACACATACACACACACACACAAACCACAGCCCAGACACTGAGACATATATATATGCAAACACACACAAACACACACACACACATACCACAACCAAGACACTGAGACATATATATACGCACACACACACACACACACACACTCACACCACAGCCCAGACACAGAGAATTATATATATGCACACACACACACACCACAGCCCAGACACTGAGACTTATATATATGCACAAACACATACACACACACACACACACACCACAGCCCAGACACTGAGACTTATATATATGCACACACACATACACACACACACACACACCACAGCCCAGGCACTGAGACTTATATGTATGCACACACACACACACCACAGCCCAGACACTGAGACTTATATATATGCACACACACATACACACACACACACACACCACAGCCCAGACACTGAGACATATATATATGCACACACACACACACCACAGCCCAGACACTGAGACTTATATATATGCAAACACACACACACCACAGCCCAGACACTGAGACATATATATATGCACAAACACATACACACACACACACACACACATACACAGACACACACGCACACACACACACACACACACACAAACACACACACACACCACAGCCCAGACACTGAGACTTATATATATGCACACACACACACACACCACAGCCCAGACACTGAGACTTAGATAATTGCACGCACGCACACCACAGCCCAGACACTGATACTTATATAATTGCACAAACACATACACACACACACACACACACAGACACAGACACACACACACACACACACACACACACACACACACACACACACACACACACACCACAGTCCAGACACTGAGACTTATACATATGCACGCACACACACCACAGCCCAGACACTGATACTTATATAATTGCACGCACGCACACCACAGTCCAGAGACTGAGACTTATATATATGCACACACACACACACACACCACAGCCCAGACAGTGAGACATATATATATGCACACACACGCACACAAACACAGCACAGCCCAGACACTGAGACTGACATAATTGCACGCACGCACACACCACAGCCCAGACACTGAGACCTATATATATGCACACACACACACACTCACTCACACTACAGCCCAGACACTGTGACTTCTATATATGCACACACACACACCACAACCCAGACACTGAGACTTATATAATTGCATGCACGCACACTACAGCCCAGACACTGAGAACTATATATATGCACACACACACACCACAGCCCAGACACTGAGACTTACATATATGCACACACACACACACACACACACACACACACACACACACACACACACACACACACACACACACACACCACAGCCCAGACACTGAGACTTACATATATGCACACACACACACACACACACACACACCACAGCCCAGACACTGAGACTTATATATATGCACACACACACA
>NW_027141473.1:237500-240000 GCF_036365525.1 Heterodontus francisci
CTTATACATATGCACACACACACACACACACCACAGCCCAGACACTGAGAATTATATATATGCACACACACACACACACACACACCACAGCCCATACACTGAGACTTATATATATGCACACACACACACACACACACACACACCACAGCCCAGACACTGAGACTTATCTCATTGAGCACAGACACACACACACCACAGCCCAGACAATGAGACTTATACATATGCAAAAACATACACACACACACCACAGCCCAGACACTGAGACTTATATATATGCACACACACACACACACACACACACACCACAGCCCAGACACTGAGACTTATATATATGCACAAACACATACACACACACATACACAGACACACACACACACACACACACAAACACACACACACACCACAGCCCAGACACTGAGACTTATATATATGCACGCACGCACACCACAGCCCAGACACTGAGACTTAGATAATTGCACGCACGCACACACACACACACACACACCACAGTCCAGACACTGAGACTTATATATATGCACGCACGCACACCACAGCCCAGACACTGATACTTATATAATTGCACAAACACATACACACACACACACACACACACACAGACACAGACACACACACACACACACACACACACACACACACACACCACAGTCCAGACACTGAGACTTAGATAATTGCACGCACGCACACACACACACACACATACCACAGTCCAGACACTGAGACTTATATATATGCACGCACGCACACCACAGCCCAGACACTGATACTTATATAATTGCACAAACACATACACACACACACACACACACACACACACACAGACACAGACACACACACACACACACACACACACACACACACACACACCACAGTCCAGACACTGAGACTTATTTATATGCACGCACACACACCACAGCCCAGACACTGAGAATTATATAATTGCACCCACGCACACCACAGTCCAGACACTGAGACTTATATATATGCACACACACACACACACCACAGCCCAGACAGTGAGACATATATATATGCACACACACGCACACAAACACACCACAGCCCAGACACTGAGACTGACATAATTGCACGCACACACACACCACAGCCCAGACACTGAGACTTATATATAGGCACACACACACACACTCACTCACACTACAGCCCAGACACTGAGACTTCTATATATGCACACACACACACACCACAACCCAGACACTGAGACTTATATAATTGCATGCACGCACACTACAGCCCAGACACTGAGAACTATATATATGCACACACACACCACAGCCCAGACACTGAGACTTACATATATGCACACACACACACACACACACCACAGCCCAGACACTGAGACTTATATATATGCACACACACACACACACACGCACACCACAGCCCAGACACTGAGACTTATCTCATTGAGCACACACACACACACACCACAGCCCAGACAATGAGAATTATACATATGCAAAAACATACACACACACACCACAGCCCAGACACTGAGACTTATATATATGCACACACACACACACACACACCACAGCCCAGACACTGAGACTTATATATATGCACACACACACACACCACAGCCCAGACACTGAGACATATATATATGCACAAACACATACACACACACACACACACACACACACACACACACACACACACACACACACACACACACACACACACACACACACACACACCACAGTCCAGCCACTGAGACTTATATATATGCACACACACACACACACACAAACACACACACACACACACCACAGCCCAGACACAGAGACTTATATATATACACACACACACACCATTGCCCAGACACTGAGACTGATATATATGCACACACACACACACCACACCCAGACACTGAGACATATATATGTGCACAAACACACACACACACACACCACAACCAGACACTGAGACATATATATATGCACAAACACAAACACACACACACACACACCACAGCCCAGACACTGAGACTTATACATATGCACACACAGACACACACACACACCACAGTACAGACACTGAGACTTACATATGTGCACACACACACACACACACACACATACACAGACACACACACCACAGTACAGACACTGAGACTTATATATGCACACACACACACACACACACACACACACACACCACAGCCCAGACACTGAGACTTATATATATGCACACACACACACACACACATCACAGCCCAGACACTGAGACTTATATAGATGCACACACACACACACTCACACACACACTCACACCACAGCCCAGACACTGCGAATTATATATATGCACACACACACACACACACACCACAGCCCAGACACTGAGACTTATATATATGCACACACACACACTCACACACACACCACAGCCCAGACACTGAGACTTATATATACACACACACACACACACACACACACACACACACCACAGCCCAGACACT